>NC_090266.1:394823638-395126668 GCF_040414725.1 Anabrus simplex | reverse complement strand
AGCAATCAAACAGCCAACATTACCTTCTACCTTTAAGCCATGCATGAATAAATGCACTAATCCTGGAAATCTGCTAATAACTGGCAAATTGTATTGAAGATACTGTTCAGTAAATTGATTGGACAATAATTAGTGTATATATTATAATAATCTTGTCATAATGTCTGTTCAGAAACTAATTTCATCTTTGAAGATTAACACTGGCACAAACTTTAATGTGTTCATGAATACTTTTCCAAAGGAATAACCAGTAGAACTCTGAAATAACATTTAAGAAAATGGACAAATATCATAGTGTTTACCCAGATATTGTCTGTCACACATATCACACTGTAGCATGTCTTTGATGTACACTTATGTTCAAAGAGCCTCAACAGCACGAAGTCAGGGAAACAAGATGGCCAACTCACACCCTTCCACTGATTTAGAAATTAGTTATTCAGTTCCTCTCTGCTCACAATATGAAGCTAAAGCTAAAACCTCTTTGAAAGACAAGTTCCCAGTTCTACATACTTGAATACAACTCATAGAATATCTCAAAGAAATTATGCATATTATGTATATTTTGTGTTTCCAGAAGGAAATGAGGATTTATGGTACGGTCTGGTACCACACATTACATTCACACTCCACTGTCTTTAATGGACAACCTGATGCAGCCAATGAGAATTTTCTGTGAACCAGTAATGCATGTTCCATAAATTCATATTACCGTGATTTTTTTTGTTAGGGGTTTTACGTCGCACCAACACAGATAGGTCTTATGGCGACGATGGGATAGGAAAGGCCTAGGAGTTGGAATGAAGTGGCCGTTGCCTTAATTAAGGTTCAGCCACGGCATTTGCCTGGTGTTAAAATGGTAAACCATGGAAAACCATCTTCAGGGCTGCCAACAGTGGGATTCGAACCCACTATCTGCCGGATGCAAGCTCACAGCCACACACCTCTAACCGCACAGCCAATTTGCCCAGTTAAAAAAAACAATGTAACATCAAAATTATAGTCATGGAGCTCTTCATGCACTGATGAGTGTTATATGTGAAATTTATACTTACATATATTATCATTACAGACCATTATGCCTTTCAGCATTCAGTCTGCAAGCCTCTGTGAATTTACTAAATGTCACCACAGTCTTCTATTTGCAACTAGTGCTGTGGCCTCATTTAGTTCTATACCTCTTATTTTTAAATCGTTAGAAACTGAGTCTAACCATCATCGTCTAGCTACTTAGCTGTATATATTATGAGAAAAAAATAAGAGCTCGTGCTCTTTATTTTTTCTCATAATACATGCAGGGTAAAAGACATGTAAGAAATCAGGTGAAAGCCTGTTACAAACAAACAAATTAAAGAAGGACAAAGAAAAATTGCACAAAAATTATGCATACATATATATGTATATGAACACACAACTTAGTTAGAAGTAGGAACTCCAAACAGACTAACGCTGCAGACACATTAGGACATACATTACATCTGGAGAATGAAATTACTACGTCTTTTACTATGGACAACCACATCTACAAGGGGCATTTCTGATTACACGAGACAGTCATTTAGACCTACCACCCTCTCTGATAAGTAATTTCAGCAGCGATTTCGACCAATGCTCCAATGTTTACTAGCACTTCTCATTATACTACAATTTTTATCTAACATTCCAAGATGTCTTAATTCATATCACCTCTGATTCAACTAAGTATTTTCATTCCAGTTTTATATAGTAGACTTCAACTTCATCATATAACATATCTTTTATTCATAATATTCCTACCCAGTGAAGCCTTGAGTTTGATATTCCTTCTCCAGGCTTGATATATATTGTTCAAGCTTTTTATCAAGAAGATCCATTTTAGTGTCAGACATGGATTATTTTAAAAGTACAATGTGACACAATTACTTCTAGATGAACATTTTAATTTTTCAAACTGATTTTAGTATGTGTACATATTTTATTCAGTACTTTTGTGCTGTAATTATTACATAACCATAGTATCAATACCATTATTAGTTCATCAATACGATTTATGTAATTTGATAAGATTCCTCAGACCAATATGTGTTTCAAGATTGAACGAGGCTGATGATGCCCAATAAAAAGTGGGCAAAACATGTACCTTTAAAATTCTGATAATTTCTATGTGCATTTGACCACACAATAGTTTAATACATTGTACTGAATAGGTGGAATTTAAATAACTCCTTTTCCATAAGCTCCATTAATATTGATAGCTCCCTATCAATTTCCATGTGAAATTTATGACAGTGGAAAATCTGGCACTAGCAGACCATATTCACAAACAACGTTCAGCCTGTCATATACTCACAAGTGGGTTGTTCACAACAACATCCAGAACACCAAATTAATTTTCTTCATTGGTTGCTATCATTTGGTGGCACCTTTGTGGGTTCCAACTTCCTGTTGCTACAAGAACCCTACCATATTGGTGATTGTATGTGGTGACAGATTTGATCAGGGTATCAATTCATGTACATTTTCACTGATCTTACTGCATTTCTGTGTCACTCATCATATAACAAGATCAGGTTTATTTTTCCTTTGTTACTGTACATTACTGCATCTGCTAAAAGTAATGTATCAGCCATATTGTACTGCCACAGGAGAAACCAACAACCTTCAGCAGTGCGTTTGACAGACATGATCTACACTGCCTATGCACACATCAGAGACTATATTCCCACTGTTAAAATTAATATCTGCCCTTTCTCCCTCTACCACATGCACTTGTACAACTTGAGGTAAATAATAATAATAATAATAATAATAATAATAATAATAATAATAATAATAATAATAATAATAATAATAATAATAATAATAATAATAATAATAATAATAATAATAATTATTATTATTATTATTATTATAATAAAGGAAGAGAAAGGGCAAAACCCACATGCATGTTTACATAAACTCTACTATATATTTACAGATGTAACTTATAGACAATTCTTAAATTATTGTCATATTTACATGCCAGATATTCTAATATATTATTATTCTTAGGTGCTAGTGGCTTGTACTGTAGGATTAATGGCTCAAATTTAGTATAATATTACAGAACCTGTAAGGTTAATGTCTTGAGAGACTGTAGCAATAATGTCAAAGGTACACAGTGTCAGAACTAAAGGATTAAAGAAGCTTGTACTAGGTCCTATTTATTTCTAAAAATGAAGAGTTTCAATTAGTGTGAATTTCACATCGTAAACGTGCTAAACATTTCAAACTTTATAATGTCCAATTATGTTCAAATTATTCCCGTCCTAGTGACTGCAAAAGCCATTTCAAATATAAAAGTCTTGTTCTCCTGACAAGACAAATTCTGCTCTCAAAGAATATTCCATCCCAGTGAATTCCAAATTGGCTTGGGGCAGTTACAAGCTCGACTAAGAGCATGACTGAGGCTCATATGATGTCAGTTTGAATTATAAAGCTAATTCAGAAAATTTTTCATAACTAAAATCACGCTTTAGTCATTCCTCATAGCTGTAAATTCATATAATTACAGTCTAACCTTTAAACTATTTGAATGCAGTCGCTGAAGTGCAGCCAGTATCCAGTATTCGGGGGATAGTATGTTCGAACCCCACTGTCAGCAGCCGTGAAGATGGTTTTCCGTGGTTTCCCTTTTTCACAGCAGGCAAATGCTGGGGCTGTGCCTTAATTAAGGCCACGGCTGCTTTCTTCCCAGCCCTAGCCCTGTCCTGTCCCATCATCGCCATAAGACCTATCTGTGTCGGTGCGACATAGCCAATGCCAAAAAAAAAAAAATTGAATAACTTAAGACAACACAATCTGTGACTTTTTGCAGAAGTGTTGTTTTAGAATATCATTATCCAAGTAGGAATTAAATATGAAATTTTGCACTAAGAATATCTGTACAGACTGAGGGCCTTCAAATACATGGAGCTAATGTCCCTCTTTAAGATTATTATAAATAGATTTACAGGGTACAGTTATGTATAATTATTTATACATTCTTGGAAAAATTACTTAATATAAGGGGCAGTCAAATGAAAACCAAACACACGTCATAACACACATTCCGCATAAAAGGTGGCAACACTGTTGTCACGTATCGATACTGTCATTGCTGTGGTAGGATAAATGCATAGTGACAACTCGCAGGTGCATGTGGACTGGTCTAATATGTTTGTTCATCTGTCGAAATGGAGGCATGCAAAGAAGGGCAGAGAAGTGTAGTTCATTTTCGGGTGGCTGAGGGTGCTGCAGTATGCAAAACACAACGTTGCATGTCTGCTGTGTATGGTGAACACTGCATGTCCCTGATGAGTGTTCACGAGTGACATAGGAGATTCCGAGAAGGACGTATATCACTGAAAGACGATGCTCACCCAGGATAGGCCCATCGAGCCATAACTCTTGATGTGATAGGGCAGAATGATGGCCTTATCTGGGAAATCTGACAACATATGGGGGAAGAAATTCGAGTTCAAGTCGGCATTAGCTATGGCTAAGATAAGAATAGATACTTGTAATTATCCATGGCTGAGTGTATGTGATTATCAAAGATCACTTGCATTTCTGAAAACACATTTGGTTCTGCATCTACTGACAGATGGAAAGAATGGCATCATGTCTGAGTCATCTGCAGAGGTACTACGAGGAAGAGTATGCGTTTATGTCCTACATTGCCACAGGGGATGAAACGTGGTGTGACCATTTTGAGCCAGAGAGCAAACGGCAAAGCCAGCAGCGGAAACATCATAATTCTTCCCTGCCAAAGAAATCCAAAGCTGTTCACACAAGTTCCGATAAAGTCCTGATAACCTTCTTTTTCAAATACAGTAGCCCTCTGCTTGTAGACTTCCTCGAGCATGGAACCACAATCAATGCGCTGTGAAGACAAAGTGACCTGGGATGCCGTCGGACAGAGTCATCCTGTTACAAGATAATCTTTGCCCTCATACTTCCCATCTGATGAAGGCTACGAGTCAGCGATTTGATTGGAAAACCCTCCGACATCCATATGTAGTCTGGATCCTTCACTTTGTGATATTCACACTTTTGGGAATCTGAAGCAAGTCATTTGTGGACATCTATTTCATTAGGATGAGGAAGTGTAAGAGTGGGTGTGGTTGTGGATCCATCAGTGACCTACATCTTTCTTAATACCGATGTAAAGTAATAATAATAATAATAATAATAATAATGTTATTTGCTTTACGTGCTACCAACTACTATCACGGTCTTCGGAGATGCCGATGTGCTGCAATTTAGTCCCACAGGAGTTCTTTTATGTGCCATTAAATGTACCAAAACGAGGCTGAGATATTTGAGCACCTTCAAATACCACCGGAATGAGCCAGGATCGAACCTGCCAAGTTGGGGTCAGAAGATCAGCTCCTCAACCGTCTGAGCCACTCAGCCCGGCAGCGATGTAAAGGAGAGGGCATATAAGTTTCTGGTAAGCCCCCAACTAGAGTATGGTTCCAGTGTACTAGATCCTCACCAGGATTACTTGATTCCAGAACTGTAAAAAATTCAAAGAAAAGCAGCTCAATTTGTTCTGGGTGATTTCCGACAAAAGAGTGGCGTTACAAGAATGTTGCAAAGTTTGGGCTGGGAACACTTGGGAGAAAGGAGACAAGCTGCTTGTCTAAGTGGTATGTTCCGAGCTGTCAGTGGAGAGATGACTTGGAAAGACATTAGTAGACAAATAAGTTGAGTGGTGTCTTTAAAAGTAGGAAAGATCTCAGTATGAACATCAAGTTGGAATTCAAGAGGACAAATTGTGGAAAAATTTGATTTGATTTGTTTATGGGAAGGGGAGTTAGGGATTGGAATAACTTACCAAGGGAGATGTTCAATAAATTTCCAATTTCTTTGAAATTATTTAAGAAAAATCTAGGAAAACAGCAGATAGGGAATCTGCTACCTGGCCGACTGGCCTAAATGCAGATCAGCATTGATTGATTCAGATTCATTTTAGCAGGTGATCTCAATTTACTAAATGTATATTGGGAAGGTAATGTGAATGACAAGAACAATGACCAACAAATGCCAAAAAGTTAAACTGCGAAGGACAGCTGAATCAGTAAATGATGGAAGCAAAGAGAGGGAAGATTAATCTCGACGTTGTTCTGAGGAAAGCAGATGAGCTCTATCTACAAACTGAAGTTATAGATGGTATTAGTGATCGTGAATCTATTTCGGCCATAGTTTAAAATAGATGTGATAGAAAGGAAAGTTGTAGAAGTAAGATTATTAGAAAGTACCTTGGCTGACAAGACAGGCATGAGGGAGGTTTTAAAAATTAATTGTGATCAGTAGAAATGGTAAATAAAAATGTAAAGGGACCATGGGATGAGTTTCAAGAATTGTTGAGAAATGTGTAAACAGGTATGTACCTTTAAAGGTCTTAAGGAATGGTAAAGATCCACTATATTATAACCGACAAGTAAAGAGACTAAGAAGGAAGGGCAGATTGGAAAGAAATAGAGTTAGAAATTGCTGTGGAAATAAGGAGAAATTGAAGGAACTTACTGGGAAATTGAATCTAGCATAGAAGTCTGCTACAGATAACAAGAATGGCAGTCATACAAGGTAATTTTATTCACAAGCAATGTGATATATAGTTCATCATTGTGGGGGTACCATATTATTACAAATTCAAACCAAATGAAAGACACTTGTCACAGTAATGGGTGCCCAAACAGTGATCCCCTGTCTTTCGGCAATGCAGGCTTATATTAGCGCATTCAAAGGGTCATAAAGGTGCCGAATTGTATCCTACGATAGACTGTCCCAGGCATCTTGCAACTTTTGATTGAACTGGTCAATGGTTCTTGCAGACTCTGGAGAACGCGTAAGTTCCTGATTCATCACGTCCCAAACGTGTTCAATTGGCGATAGACCCGGTGATCTTGCAAGCCACGGCAGTTGTTGTACACCACGTGGAGCATGTTGCTTAGCAGCAGCTGTATATGAATTTGCATTGTCCTGCTGAAAAAGCACATCATCCTCCTGTCGAAGAAATGGCAGTAGCACGGGGACAACAACCTGTGCAATGTAGCGGGCACTGGTTACGTTACCGTGCAGAAACACCGACTGTCACCGCTAGTTGTAACTGATGGCCCTCACACCATGAAGCCTGGGGTGGGACCTGGGTGTCGTAAGCAAATGCACTGTGCAACAGGCCGCTCTCCAGGTCTACGCCTTTCACTTGTACGTCCATCACTTGCATGCAGACAGAACCTAATCACGTCATTGAAGACAACAGAGCGCCATTCCCCTCTTCAGTCGACTCATTCACGACACCAGTGTAGACGTGCTTGGTGATGCCGTGGTGTCAGTGGTAGCCTGGCCAGATGCACACTTGATCGTAATCCTGTTGCAAGCAGACGGTTCCCAATTGTCCTTGGTGATAGAGCAGATGCAACATGTGACCGGATTTCGTTCCTGGTAGATATACGGTCGGCCACCGCGCTCGCACAATACTTCGATCTTGACGTGCGTCTGTACTACGCGGACCTCCGGAGAAGGGTCTAGGGTTGTGGGAATGTTCCACAGTCCACTGCTGATAGCAGCAACACACCACCGATACATTGTGCTCAACATGTGCATCAATCCGTCAATACATTCATCCAGCATCCCGCAGGCCCACAATGCTACCTCGTTCAAGTGGCTGCAGTTGTTCAACAAGAGCACGTACTCGTCGGTGGGGCATTGCTGTACCCCAGAATGAATGCTTCAAACACTGTTCATCTCTAACTTCAGCACAGTTACTGCGCTCAGAGCCAAACCAGAGTGCTCATGGACAGGCCTCCTAAGCGCCATCTGATCGCTGATGTCCGTGACAAAGATTAACTAACACAACCACCCCTCAGTACGCACATATTATACCCTAGTGCCACTAAACACAGTCCTTGAGGATATTGCATGTTTTCTCCCGACAGTGTGTTTGTTCAGTTACTCAGAATATACCCTCACACATGCTTCTACTACGAACGTTATGGAATAATGAGAAATGAAGGAGGTATTCTGAAATTTCCTATGGTAGATTTCTTAAGAGCTACGACCATAGGAACTTTTATCTAGTATTTCATTTGAAGACGACATATTTGTTGGTACTACAGTTGGATTTTCACTCTTGTAATCATATTCCACCAAATGCAATGCTATGACCCTTAAGGTACTCTAGTATTCTTTGCACTAATGTGCATTGGGTAAACTGAAATACGAATATAAAAGGTAAGAAACTCTTCCGAGAGTACGCATGTGAATGTAATTAAGAATTTAAGGATATATTCTCACTCCAGAAAATTATTGAAGATATTTTCTATTTCAGATATCTGATTGAAAATTGGCAGCATGCAACCCAGAGCAGGCCAAATAATCCTACAGGGAGACGGGAGGGATTTCTCTTATTCACAATACAGGAACCGAAAGAGTAATCGATCCTTAGAGGGTTTCCTTTTCTTAGTCTTCATGCATATGGCTACTCCGCTCATTCTATATGTAGGCGTACGAATCTCCAGGTGCGTATGTGCCTGGTACCGGTAAGTATCGCATGTGACCTATACGTGAGTGATTGTAGCATTAGAGTCCAGTCTCACTTATCCTAGCCCACAGTAAGTCGGCCTGGGAGAGTCGATTGAACTTGCTCCCTGTACTTCCAGACACAAATCTATTACCCTATGTTCTATAGTTTGATAAAGGTTGATTTTCTTAATTCCAATTGTTGCAGTCATTGAACTAAAGCGGTATTAAACAGGGCATAACCATCCTGCCAAACAAATGACACTATGTTTAATAAGAAGCGCATATCAGTCACAATAGGGCATGCATTATTGCATGTCAGTCATTAATGCGTATCCTATAACCGGTAACCAGTTAATACTGACATTTAAAAATGCTTCATTACCATAACTGTGGGGATCATCAGTCTGCTAAGGCTAATTAAGCACACAATACATCCAGAATATGCCTCAAAAAAGAAGATACTTAATAACAGATTATACCTGCAAAAGACATCATCTATTATTATTATTATTATTATTATTATTATTATTATTATTATTATTATTATTATTATTATAAATATATATATTGCGAATGAGCCCATTAGGACTACGCAAAGTACTTAGAGACAGGCATTTGCCTTTCTTTGTGCCCACACTTCCTTCATTCGTTTGCTGTGTGCTTCTTTTCTCTCTTGAGACCATGTTGTTCCGGTCTTCTTCTTTGGTTTTTCCTCTTGGTCAACTTGCCACTTATGAACTTTGGTTCTGAAGATAACCCGGCTTTGGATGTCTTCAGGTGTATTATTATTATTATTATTATTATTATTATTGTTGTTGTTGTTACCGTGGTTTAGTGGATCAGCAGAGGTGAAAGAAGGTGCCGGGGTGAATGGGTCTAACTACCAAAATCAAAGTTAATTTAAAACTGTAACAAGGATATATTTTTTCTCTTCCTTTCTTTGAACAACAAAAACAATGCAATAGATACAAGTAGCAAAAAATAACTCTAGGAAAGATAAGCTTGATTGGATAAACAGAACTTGGGCTTTAAGCCCTCCCTTTACATTTTCTGAACTCTCAGCTCACAAACACATATTTACCAAAGGGCAGAAAACCCCTAATACCTGGAGCACTTGCTCCCAAATTTGAACCTCAAGCCTCCCAGAGGCACTACTACACACTGAAAAAGAGCTAACACACTCTCAGTTTTTCACGCCTATTCAAGGCAATATCAGACTCTACCATTGATTTCCATCAAGGCACGACTTACAACAATGACACGGGGGTATCTTGTACCCAATCTACTGGCCTTAGCAGGAAAAGAACAGGTTAAGTAAATGGCCCGGAATACCAAAAAGAATGGAGGCGTATACTAGCATTCCTAAATACACATTTTAAAACCTAAAAGGCACTAGGCCGATGAAACAGGGGCTATTCCCAAACTATGGAGTTGACTCGTATGAGGAAGAAATTTAAAACATTGAGGAAAAGAAGAAAATCAGTTACCAAAACGGAGTCACCTCAAACCAATATGAGGGGGAGCTCGAGAGGGTAAATCACTCTCTATCCCCGAATTACAGTTACCAATTTACTTAAGTGTTTTTACATAAACTGGTAGAAATTTACGTATTTGTAAAGATGGGTTACATGGTAAAGGTTTCGGACCTTTCCCGCGGGTTAAACTGCTGAGCTAGCAAGAAATAAAGGTGTTAAGCGGCCATTGCCTTACTGAAGAACTGCTGCCTGAAGAAAGAGGCGCTTCCCGCCTCCTGCTACACGTCCTTACACTAGGTTAGATGTTGATGAAGTGGCCGAGAGACAAGAAAATCAGCAGGTTTTATACCCTCGGGGAAGGTTCGAGACCTTTCATGAATGATCAAGACACAGCCACGGAGTTTTATTGGTTAACATCAAAAGGTACACCCAAAATCGAAGAAGAAATACGGAATTGGCTGAAAATTAATTACAGAAATTATTGATTGGTTAACTTCGAAACTGGTGGAAGGAAAAGATAAATATTGCCAACCCAAGAATGAATGAACAAAATTTATTAAAAAACTTATGAATACAAAATTTCTTCAAATAAAGTTCCTTCACTTCGCACCAGGGTGCATGATGATAGTTTTTGGTAGTGACATCTATGAGAGAATGTCCACACTTCTTGATAAATAGTAAAGAAAAACAAGTCGAAATTCACACAGTGACATCTTCAGAGGAAAAATTTAAGTTGGTCTAGGTCAAAGTTCAGTGTTTCTCCAGTAGAGGAGTTCTAATTGGCGCAAGATTTAAACGTGCGGCGTGGGGTAGTACCATCCGGTACAGACCTCCCCCCCCAAAGAATTTTTGAAAAATTATCATTTGTTGAAGAAAATGTTTAATTCCTTGCAGATAGAGTTGGGGAAGAATATGGACGAGACATTAAGAATTTCCAAAGTATTTTAAGGTGGATTTGTAGAAGAATTTTGAAGAACGTTAAAACAAATTTCAAAGTCTTTTTGTGAAGTAGATAGGTAGAAAATATTTAAACACCAGTTTGAGAAAGTCTTTGTTGCAGTATACTTGAAATACATGCTGCCAATTTTGACGGCAAGACCTGCCGCCGTTGTCGATATCCAGTTGAGGTCACCCGGACCCCTCAAGTACCCTCAGATACACCTCTCCCGCTACTATGAGAGGGGTAGTCGTGGTGAAGGACACCGCAGATCAAAGATGTATGTACAGTCCGCAGATGAGCTGGCGGTCGGTGTGCCGCACTTCAGCCTTTGCCGAAAGATGGACTCCGGCGCGTCGTACACAGGAAGACATCACGGGAGTGGAGTGGACCCGTACTCCATCTCGGTGGCTGTACTGCGAGGAACGGCTGCGGGGCACTGAAACAGTCAAATCTCGGTGGCAGAATTTGTTGGTGACTTATGATTTTAGGGTACGATCTTTTTTGAAGAGGCTGAGGGGCCAGCGGCGTGAAAAATTTTAGCCACAGGAGTTGTTTTGCAGGAGGCGGGGGCTTGGTAATGGCCACAAGGGAAAGGGAAAGCAGAAAAACTGGGCGGAAGGATCGTATAATTAAGACATAATCACAGGGAAATTAATCCAAGGGCAGAAGGCCTTAAAATAAAACAAAAATATAACCTTCACACTACTACAAAATATTAATGGCTAAGTTACAATGACGTTACACAGGTTTTATCTGTGAAATATGGACCCTAAAAATCCTCTCGGTGGCTGCATTGCTCTCCAACAATGTAACAGGAGTCAGGAAATCTAAAATGATGCACGGCCCATGAAATCTGGGGGCAAGCTTGCCCGCGGGAACAAAGTTTTTAACCACGTCTTGATTTCCTACTTTTAAATTGGTGGGCCTCCGTCCACGATCATATCTTTCCCTAACCTTTTCATGAGAAACTGTAAGATTGGCCTTAGCCATCTTCCACAGATCTCTAATATTATCGGGATCTATTGTCTCAGGTAGAATATCATTAAGAGACCAAAGGTTAGAGAGCGGCGTGTTAGGTACAAACTTAAACATCAACGAAGCTGGAGTGAACTTATGAGATTCATGGACCGCCAAATTCAAAGCGAAGGCTGACCAATGCAGGGATGTGTCCCACCTGGAATGATCATCATAATGATAGGCAATAAGAGCCGATCTCAGATTACGATCGACCCGCTCAGCCAGAGATGGTTGAGGATAATACGCTGAAGTAGTTACGTGTGATATGGACAGGTCAAAACTGAATTTTCGGAAGAGATTGGAGGTAAAAGCTTTAGCATTATCAGACACAATATATTGACACGGACCAAAAAAGCAAAGATGGAATTTAGACAAGAAAAGGTGGACTGAGCGGTAGCCAGCTTAGTCGGAAATAACCAGGAAAATCTTGTGAAATCATCTACACACACCAGGATGAATTTGTTGGCATTCCCCTTTGATTGGGGAAGGGTCCTACGTAGTCGATGTAGAGACGTTCCATGGGGCGCGACGCTTGATGAGAAGACAATAGACCTAGCTTAGTGGACGTGGTGGGTTTATTAAGCAAACAAGATTTACAAGCCTTTACCAATTCACGAATTTTACCGTCCATACCTTTCCAATGAACATCTCTCGGATCTTTTCTCGGGTTTTGAAGATGTCTAAATGCCCCCCTAATGGGGTCTAATGGTAGTACTTGAAGATCATAGGTACAAGAACAGCTGGAACCACAGCTTTCTTCTTCTGATCATGCCTCGACGGGCAACATAAAACCCCATTCCTCAACACATAAGGGACGGCATGTTCCCCAGAAGAAATGGTTTCCATGATAGGGGCCAGCGTCGGATCTTCACGTTGATATTTTTCAATATCCCTAAACAACATGGGAGCTTCAGTTAGAATGGCATTTATACCAGGAGGTATGGACTCGGGAAGTGAAGAACTGTCTTCCTGTTCAGAGGTCTCTACGTCATTAGAAAACATACGGCTTAGTCCGTCCGCCACAACATTTTCAGACCCTCTTATATGCCTAACGTCAAACTGGAAGGCAGAAATTCTGATGACCCAGCGGGCTATACGGCCAGTACGACGCGGCCTAGCTAAGACCCAACTTAAGGCTCGGTTATCTGTCTCCAGGTCGAACTTGACATGTTCCAGATGGAGGCGGAACTTTTCTAATGCAAATAAGACTGCCAAACCCTCAAGTTCATAGATAGAATATTTGGCTTCTTGGGTCAATAAAGTCCTAGATGCATAGGCGATGGGTCGCCTTCCGAGTTCAATTTCTTGAAGAAGCATAGCAGCCACCGTCGACGACGAGGCGTCGGTTTGAATGATGAATTTCTTCGAGAAATCAGGCGTAGCAAAGACAGGGGCATTACAAAGGGCTAATTTCAGATCTTCGAAAGCGGCTTGTTGACACGGCCCTCACACAAATTTGACGCCTTTCCTACGAAGTAAGTTCAAGGGCGCTGCTCCCTTAGCGAAGTTAGGAATAAATTTCCTGAAGAAATTCACCATGCCTGTGAATCTGGCAATACCTTTTGATGTCCTTGGGACGTTTGAAATCACGGATGGCCTGTGTTCTAGAATGATCGATCGAAACACCATCGGGCGACACAATATGCCCTAGAAATGACACGGAAGACTTAGCGAAAGCAACCTTAGATAACTTCACAGTTAACCCTGCCTTACGAATGCGATTAAGGACCTCTTTTAGATGATCTAGATGTTCTTCAAAGGTCTCAGAAAATACGACGACATCATCAAGATAATGGTATAAGTATTCGAATTTGATGTCGGAGAAGACCCTATCTAGCAGTCTCGTAAGCACAGCTGCTCCCGTGGGGAGCCAGAAAGGCACGCGGTTGTACTCATACAAGTTCCAGTCCGTGGCAAAAGCTGTAAGATGTTTGGATTCCTCTGCTAGAGGGATCTGGTTATACTCCTGATAGTTAAGAACTTAGCTTTCCGAAACCATGAGAAACAAGAGTGAAGGTCGGGAAGGGGCACAGATTGTAACATCACCTTACGACTTAATGCCCTATAGTCAATCATAGGCCTGAAGCCACCTTGGAGTTTCGGAACGAGGAAAATAGGCGATGAATACGCCGACTTAGAGGGTCGAATTATACCATCTTTCAGCATCTGATCGATGATCTCCTTGAGAGCCTTCATTTTAGGAGGAGTTAGCCTATAATGTGGAAACCTCACAGGGATCGAATCCGTAACCTCAATCTTGTATTCAATAAGGTCAGTAACACCAAGTGTATCAGAAAAAACATCCAAAAAATACTGACACAACTTACGAATACTCTCAGCCTGCTCCACAGGTAGATGTCTAAGGTCTAACAACATCTCATCCTGGGTAGGCGAAACAGATGAACATGACAGAGAATTACATTTTAACAAGGGGATTTTACAATTATTGGCAAACTTGAAGGTGCACGACTTGCTCTGAATGTCGAGCACTACACCGGTGTGAGACATGAAATCCGCTCCCAATATAATGGGGCAGGACAATTGCTTAGCCACAAACAATTTTACTTCCAAGTAAATTTCGAAATATGAAAATATGGCAAAGATGAAACCAAAAATTTACAATGGAGAAATGTTGGCCGACACACATCGAGCCGAAGACGTACAATACTCGGAAAATTTACAGACAGACTTTAATTCAGAGTACCATTCAGCCTAAATAATGGAACACATACTGCCTGAATCTAATAGAGCGGTGACGGCTTCATCATTCAATTCGATTTTGAGAAATGGTACAAGTGCGGGGGTATCCGCCGCAATCCTAAGACATTCTTTAGGGTATTCAAATGTGGGGTTGGAAGACTTTCTACCCTGTTCCGAGCCTGAGAATTCGGATGGTTTACTTGGGGCTGAGCCTTGAAAAGATGAATTTGCCGACGCAGCTGAAGCCACTAGTCACTTTTGATTATTTGCGTTGGTGGAAGTTGCACCAGAAGTTGAGCAGGAGTGGGTGCTATTAGTATTAGGAGTATTCTTGGCTATATGGGAAAACGAGCCGCATTTAAAACAGCCTTGGGGTGATCCTGCTCCGTTCCTTGTCCTGCTAGATTTGATCAAAGTACGCTTGTTCCGGAGATGGTCTGCAGACCCACAAGCTTAATATTTTGCGGGTTGGGAAAGTTCGGCGAGGTGGTGGCCGAAAGTTACTCGAGAACGGAGGGGGCTCCTTAGCGACACGTAATGTGTCGGCATACCTAACTCTTTCGGCTGAGACAGCCGTAGCTTCTAACTCGGCAAAAGTTTGCGGACGCGACGCAAAACGCAAATATGATCTATAGGGTGGTGAAATTCCTTCCACCATGGCCTGCACAATTTGGTCTTCTGGGAAATGAAGAGCAAAATACCCTAGTATTAAACTTAATATCTTGGATGAAGTCTGCCAAGTTTTCGTCCAGTCGTTGTACTCTGTAATAATACTTTTGTATTAATGAGGACCTTGGCCGAGCGGGAATGAAGTTTACCAGAAGGTGTGCATGGAAGTCTTCAATAGAAGATTGCTCAGCTATGGCTCTGACTTTTGTCTGAGAGGACACCAATGGAGTAAGGGTAAATAATCTGAAGAATTTGAGAATGGGAAAGCGAAAATAAAAGAGCTTGATCCTGAAACTCAACTAAAAATCGTAGAAATGAAATAACATCACTAGTAGAATTAACGGAGAACTTAGAATTACCCCTAAGCAACATCGCTAAAGGATGAGGCAAACTACTGAACCCGGGTGACATAGTAGGTAAATTCCTAAGGGGCGGAGAAGCTGTTTCAGAGACTGCATTATTCAACACAAATGGTGGGATTGAGGTACGACGCTCAGATTCATTTTCTAATGGGGCAGAAGTTTGTTGAGTTGCCACAGATTTTCTACCTTCTTCACCTTTGGGAGAATCCTACTCACTAGCTATGTTTACCACAGAGGGCTGGTCAGTTTTGGAAGTAGCAGATCCAGATAACAATTGACTAACCTTACTGGACATCTTGGAAAGGTGTTCAACAAGAGTACTAGCCTCCTTACCCTGAACGCCGTTTAACTTTAGAGACAATAGATCACTAACTCTATGGTAAAAGTGGAACAGTCTAGCTTGTACTCTTTTGATTGGGCGAAGGATCACTCTCTTAAAAAAACTAACTACAGATGCTAGCTCAGTAGTGTTGTCCGTGATCGTGGAAAGAGCATCATAAATATCTTTCTCTCCCAAGGTTGGGATACTAATCGGCAAATCAAGGGAATCCTTAAGCTTGGTGTTATCGGCCGCAACCGTGCCTCCAGCTTGAACATTTCTAAAGTTTCTAAAGTTAATTCCTTGCGCAAATAGCCGGGATGGAGGACTTCGCGAGGGCCGGACATGATGGCAAAATATTGACAAATTTAGAAATTTGGAAAAGAAAATTCCAGCGACTGAGAAAATTCTTGGGTACAAATCAAATATTATATTTAGCCGTCAAAAGGGTCTAAATTGAGACCCATTCAACCACGCTCTGCTACCACTTGTTACCGTGGTTTAGTGGATCAGGGGAGGTGAAAGAAGGGGCCGGGGTGAATGGGTCTAACTACCAAAATCAAAGTAAATTTTAAACTGTAACAAAGTTATATTTTTTCTCTTCATTTTTGGAACAACAAGAAACAATGCAATAGGTACAAGTACCAAAAATTAACTCTAGGAAAGATAAGATTGGTGGTATAAACAGAAATTGTGCTTCAAGCCTTCGTTTTATATTTTCTGAAGTCTCAGCTCACAAACACATATTTACCAAAGGGCAGAAAACCCCTAATAACTGGAGCACTTGCTCCCAAATTTGAACCTCAAGCCTCCCAGAGGCACTACTACACACTGGAAAAGAGCTAACACGCTCTCAGTTTTTCACGCCTATTCAAGGCAATATCAGACTACCATTGATTGCCATCAAGGCACGACTTACAACAATGACACGGGGGTATCTTGTACCCAATCTACTGGGCCTTAGCAGGAAAAGAACAGGTTAAGTAAATGGCCCGGAATACCGAAAAGAATGGAGGCGTATACTAGCACTCCTAAATACACGTTTTAAAACCTAAAAGGCACTAGGACGATGAAACAGGGGCTATTCCCAAACTATGGAGGTGACTCGTATGAGGAAGAAATTTAAAACATTGAGGAAAAGAAGAAAATCAGTTACCAAAACGGAGTCACCTCAAACCAATATGAGGGGAAGCTCGAGAGGGTAAATCACTCTCAATCCCCGAATTACAGTTACCAATTTACTTAAGTGTTTTTACATAAACTGGTAGAAATTTACGTATATGTAAAGATGGGTTACATGGTAAAGGTTTCGGACCTTTCCCGCGGGTTAAACTGCTGAGCTAGCAAGAAATAAAGGTGTTAAGCGGCCATTGCCTTACTGAAGAACTGCTGCCTGAAGAAAGAGGCGCTTCCCGCCTCCTGCTACACGTCCTTACACTAGGTTAGATGTTGATGAAGTGGCCGAGAGACAAGAAAATCAGCAGGTTTTATACCCTCGGGGAAGGTTCGAGACCTTTCATGAATGATCAAGACACACCCACGGAGTTTTATTGGTTAACATCAAAAGGTACACCCAAAACCGAAGAAGAAATACGGGATTGGCTGAAAATTAATTACAGAAATTATTGATTGGCTAACTTCGAAACTGGCGGAAGGAAAACGTAAATATTGCCAACCCAAGAATGGATGAACAAAATTTATTAAAAAAACTTATGAATACAAAATTTCTTCAAATAAAGTTCCTTCACTTCGCACCAGGGTGCATGATGATAGTTTTCAGTAGAGACATCTATGAGAGAATGTCCACACTTCTTGATAAATAGTAAAGAAAAACAAGTCGAAATTCACACAGTGACATCTTCAGAGGAAAAATTTAAGTTGGTCTAGTTCAGTGTTTCTCCAGTAGAGGAGTTCTAATTGGCGCAAGATTTAAACATGCGGCTTGGAGGTGTACCACCCGGTACAATTATTATTATTATTATTATTATTATTATTATTATTATTATTATTATTATTATTATTATGATTATTATTATTATTAATATTATTATTTCTCAAAGGTGTCGTTTTGTCACTACGCCATATCTTCCTGAACACTTTATCAACATTACAGGTTGAGACATCATATTAAAGATTACGTTCCCCTTTAATGACGAACATATCCTAATAGGTTAAAAGTAATGTTTTCTTAAAAACTTTATTTTAGAAAACCCTATTTGCATAAAGAATGTAGAAGGCGTTATCCGTGGACAATCTGTTTAATTAAAGTGCACGACAGCTGTCGGTTGGAGTTGTTTCTGTTGTATGTAGGGTAGTCAGCACGAAGTCTAGTTTGATCCTCATGGAACTGCTAAAAGCTACGATGACAGCCTAGGCCAGACGTCATCACCTAGTTGCTCTAGAGAGCGGGTGTTACTTGCTCTGCTCTGAACTGCTGTCTGTCACGTGACAAGAGAGAAGCAGTCAGGCGGGTTGCATACGGTGGTCGTACTCTACTTCCCGCCCCGCTCGGAAATGTTACCATATGAAGAACTGCTATAATAATAATAATAATAATAATAATAATAATAATAATAATAATAATAATAATAATAATAATAATAATAATAATAATAATTTGGAGCGTGTATCATGTGAGACGAACAGGACAATGATTACAGAGTATAACAGGACAAGAAAATTAGTCATTGACAAAGGAATATAGAGCAGTGTGCAATATGTCCTGAATAAATACATTTTCACGATTAACTGAAGCTTTGGGACATGTACATTTACCGAAAGAAAATACAATTTGTGTGATTTGTACACATTCTTGGCAATCTCATTAAATATTTCAATATTTGTAAGGCATTTATGAGTGTGACGACAAATTAAACACACGATCTAAAACATGTCACTGGTGTACTCCTCGTTTACGGGACCTTTGGGCTCGTTTAGATAGTATTGTATCAATGTTTGACACTATCGTTTGCGTACTGGCAAGTCGCAAAACACATTTCAAGTATTCATCGGTGAGCCGACTTCTGTGTGTAGATTTACAAATCTGCGTTAATGGAAACATATTTTGACATAAATAAGTTGATGCGAATATAATTCAAAAATGTGCATTAAATTTGTGCGATCAAGGAAATCTCTCTCGTGGAAAACGAACATAAAATTCAATCAAGCTGTTTGTGTTTGCAAACTTACCGCACTGTAAGTCAATCAGCTCTAGCTGCAGTTCTGGTCTAACAGTTTGCACATCCACTGAGAAGGGCGTTGCGAACACCTACAGATCATTTTCTAATGCCTGAACATAGTGAAACCTGCCCTCAAATTCGTCATATAGTGACATGAAAACCTCTTTATATTCTTTATCAGGAATACCATTGCACGCAACATAGTTTCTGTTAGGCACGTAAATGAGCGAATAGTGTGGGTAGATTTGTCAGTTGGAGGAATTAGGACTAGAATTGTATCCGTGTATTCACCACATTAAGCATTGAGTGACATCGTGGTCAGGGTCAACAGCAAGGGTAGAATAGTGCTAATGGGCGACTCCAATGCGAGAGTTGGGAATAGAAGTGAAGGATACGAAAGGGTGATTGGTAAAAGTGGGGGAGATATGGAAGCTAATGGGAATGGGAAGCGTTTGCTTTACTTCAGTGCTAGTATGGATTTAGCAGTTACGAATACATTCTTCAAGCATAAGGCTATTCACCGATACACATGGGAGGCTAGGGGTACCAGATCCATAATAGACTATATCCTAACCGATTTCCAATTCAGGAAATCTGTGAGGAATGTACGAGTTTTCCGGGGATTTTTCGATGATACAGACCACTATCTGATCTGTAGTGAACTAAGTATCTCTAGGTCTAGGGTAGAGAAAGTGAAATCTGTCTGCAAACGAATAAGGGTAGAAAATCTCCAGGACGAGGAAATTAGACAGAAGTACATGGATATGATTAGTGAGAAGTTTCGAACAGTAGACAGTAAGCAGGTTCAGGATATAGAAGGAGAATGGGTGGCATACAGGGATGTTGTAGTAGAAAAAGGAAGGGAATGCCCAGGAACAACTGTGTGTAAAGATGGGAAAAGGCGAACATCTTGGTGGAATGAAGACGTGAGAGCAGCTTGTAAACGTAAAACGAAGGCTTATCAGAAATGGCTCCAAACAAGGGCCGAGGCAGACAGGGATTTGTACGTAGATGAAAGAAACAGAGCGAAACAAATAGTTGTTGCATCCAGAAAGAAGTCGTGGGAAGATTTTGGTAATAACCTGGAAAGGCTAGGTCAAGCTGTAGGGAAACCTTTCTGTACAGTAATAAAGAATCTTAGGAAGGGAGGCAAAAAGGAAATGAACAGTGTTTTGAGTAATTCAGGTTAACTCATAATAGATCCCAGGGAATCACTGGAGAGGTGGAGGGGGCATTTTGAACATCTTCTCAGTGTAAAAGGAAATCATCCTGGTGGTGTTGCGAATAGCCAAGCTCATGGGGAGGAGGAAAATGATGTTGGTGAAATTACGCTTGAGGAAGTGGAAAGGATGGTAAATAAACTCCATTGTCATGAAGCAGCAGGAATAGATGAAATTAGACCTGAAATGGTGAAGTATAGTGGGAAGGCATAGATGAAATGGCTTGATAGAGTAGTAAAATTAGTGTGGAGTGTTGGTAAGGTACCTTCAGATTGGACAAAAGCAGTAATTGCACCTATCTATAAGCAAGGGAAGAGGAAGGATTGCAACAACTATCGAGGTATCTCATTGATTAGTATACAAAGCAAAGTATTCACTGGTATCTTGGAAGGGAGGGTGCGAACAGTCGTTGAGAGGAAGTCGAATGAAAACCAGTGTGGTTTCAGACCACAGAGAGGCTGTCAGGATCAGATTTTCAGTATGCGCCAGGTAATTGAAAAATGCTACGAGAGGAATAGGCAGTTGTGTTTATGTTTCGTAGATCTAGAGAAAGCAAATGACAGGGTACCGAGGGAAAATATCTTAACAATACTGGGGGACTATGGAATTAAAGGTAGATTATTAAAATCAATCAAAGGCATTTATGTTGACAATTGGTCGTCAGTGAGAATTGATGGTAGAATGAGTTCTTGTTTCAGGGTACTTACAGGGGTTAGACAAGGCTGTAATATTTCACCTTTGCTGTTCGTAGTTTACTTGGATCATCTGCTGAAAGGTATAAAATGGCAGGGAGGGATTCAGTTAGGTGGAAATGTAGTAAGCAGTTTGGCCTATGCTGACGACTTGGTCATAATGGCAGATTGTGCCGAAAGCCTGCAGTTTAAAATCTTGGAACATGAAAATAACAAATAAGAAAGAGAGTTACTAGTAGAGCAGAAAGAATTATAGGGGAGTACCGAGCTGGTTTCAGACATGGAAGATCGACGATGAACCATATTTTCACCATGAGAATAGCTCTGGAAAAGACATATGAATACAACGTTCGACTAGGACAACTTCCAGCAATTGATTTCGTACTTCCCGGGCTAGGCTCAGGTATTCCTCCCGGTTAGATGGGTCCGTAAATCTTTGCCATCTTTTCCTATAATCATTTTTAATATCGATAAAATCCTTCAGGAGCTGTGAGAGGCCGGCGCGCTGCCACCTGAGCAACGGAGGATCCTTATAAGTACATTAATAACATCTAAAATCAATTGGTCTCACCTACTTCTACACCCCACCGCCGTTAAGTTTATTTACCGCCACCCCCCACCCCCAAAATTAAAAGAATGCTTGTTTCTTTATGTTTAAGGGAGATTCCAAACACCAATGTTCACGTCTATTACCTTCAGTTTCGAGATATAAGTATCCCAATAAAAATAATTTACTTTCTGCACTTCATATCACAATCAAAATGAGACGAATTGGATGGCTGAGGCATGTACAACGGATTGTGGTGTCATATTGGGTGCCTTGGCGGCAATGAACCCGCGGCCGGACTGCATTCTTAGTCATTTCCCGTCCAGGAGCCGTTTCCAGCGCGGTCCGCACATTTGACGACGGTCCGGAATATTATTATTATTATTATTATTATTATTATTATTATTATTATTATTATTATTATTATTATTATTATTATTATTATTATTATTATTATTATTATTATTATTATTATTATGTGTTGCTGGAATGGCTGATGACAGGAAAACCGGAGTATCCGGAGAAAAACCTGTCCCGCCACCGTTTTGTCCAGCACGAATGTCACATGGAGTGACCGGGATTTGAACCACCCCAGCTGGAAAGGAAGATTGAAAAATGGGAGGAAACGTGGCGTAAAATAATAGAAAACCAGTTAGATCGGGAATTTTGGTGGATTCTCGCAGAAAACGAGTCAGATCGCGAATTTCGTCGGATTATATATCTAAAACAATAAGCATTCAATTATAAATTTCAGTATAATACCGTAGCGAAGCACGGGTTTCTTGCTAGTCTATATATATATAAAATAAGAGTTTTGTCTGTACATTGCTCAGAATTTGAAAAGAATGGTATTTCTGTATCAGTCATGTCCACAGTAACAAGAAAATGCATTTTTTACTTTTCCGTAATTTCTGTCTGTCTGTCTGTATGTCTGTCTGTCTGTATGTATATACACGCATCACGAGAAAACGGCTGAAGAGAATTTCATGAAAATCGGAATGTAAAGTCGGGTGATGAACCGCTACAATCTAGGCTATAAATTATTTTAATCACGCTGAGTGAAATGGTAGTTTAGGGGAAGGCCTGAAATTTTATTCTCAAATATTTATGTTATTAGTGACCGTGTCTTAATGAAAATCGCTAGACAAAGATGGGAAATAATTCGCTACAATATAGGCTATACACGCTGAGAAAAATGGTAGTTTAGGGGAAGGCCTGAAATTTAATTCTCAAATATTTATGTTATTAGTGGTAGGTTGAGTGACATGGTAGTTTAGGGGAAGGCCTGAAATTTAATTCTCAAATAAGTTATTTATGTTATTAGTGGTAGTATCGATAAATACTACATAACTAACATAACTTTACTTATGTTTTAAGTTAGTAGTAGTTATGTAAGAAGTTATTAAATTTCCGATCACTTATGTCTTATACATTGTTACCGTACCGCATATAATCAGAGATATTCATGAATTTGAATTTTTGTTACTAGGTCCATATCAGCGCCGAGTCACGAGAAAACGGGTAAACAGAATTTAGTGAAAATCGGTATGTAAAGTCTTAGAATAAGGAACTGCAGTCTACGATATAAATAATTTTGTAAGACACCCTAATATCACAGAGTCGAAAGAAAACTAATGTGAAGGCCTGCAATGTAGAAAGTTCATAAACTTTATCAAGAATAACATTACATTGACCACTGTTTGTTGTGATGTACTTTTTACCATCTGTTTCCTCTCATCCCCGATAGATAGGATTACTGCAGCGTACCGAGGTTTTTTTAATTTGCTTGACGTCGCACCGACACAGGTAGGTCTTATGGCGACGTGGGATAGAAAATGAATAGTGGTGTGAAGGAAGCGGCCTTGGCTTTTAGGTACAGCCTGGTGTGACTGGTGTGAAAATGGGAAACCACGGAGTACCATCTTCAGGATTACCGGCAGTGGGGTTCGAATTCACTATCTCCCGGATGCAAGCTCACAGCTGCACGCCCCTAATCACACGGGCAACTCGCCTGGTCGTACCGACTGTAACAGCCTGCCTGTATATTGGCGGGAAGTAGCTCGGGAGTAAGATAATTTTCTTCTTTAGCATGCCATTCCTCTGGTTCATATATTTTCTGATATATCTGGTACGTAACACACTGGTTCATCATAGTATTCGAGCTATTCAATCCCTACCCTGAGGCACTGATTGGAATGAGTAGTGTGCTTATTTAACGGAATAATGACACAGGAGTTTTCACGGCAGTCTGCGACTTGGTTATTCCAGCTCTGGAACTTTGGACTCTTAGATCGGCACCGTAGTACTGTTCGTTGAAAGTGAGAAAGTGTGCGGTTTTTCATTTGATCTCGAGTATTGTATATGATAACATTGCTTTCAATCGCTACATTCCTACTGATATTTTTGTAATGACCTATATTGAATTCAGTTAGGAAAACCACCAAGTCAGTCTTTCTGAGAATCCCGTAGCGAAGCACGGGTACATCAGCTAGTTTTATATATATATAGATTTGCCATTTGCTGGTTATGCTTCCTGTCGTTCGCATTCCCTTTCCAATTGACATCTGGTAAAATCAGATCTCCCGCTACAATCACATTCCTTCCCGTGTCGTTTCCCACATAGCTGATTATCTTATCAAATAATTCTGAATCCGTGTCAGCGCTACACTTTCCCGGTCTGTACACTCCAAATATATCAAGTTGCCCGTTATATTTAGAAATGAGCCTTACACCTAGAATTTCATGTTTCTCATCTTTAACTTTTTCGTAGCTTACAAATTCGTCTTTCACCAGATTGAATACTCCCCCACCCACCATTCCTATCCTATCTCTAAGATACACTCTGAAGTTCCGTGAGAAAAATTCTGCATCCATTATATAATTTCTCAGCCATGATTCAAATCCTATTACAATATCTTTTAAATATATATGTATTAAATTACTTAATTCTATTCCTTTCTTTACAATACCTCTACAGTTCAACACTAACATTTTTATATCATCCCTACTTGACTTCCAGATCTCTGTACCTTTATCACCGCTCCCTAGACAACCCCGTTTCCCTGAATGTACCTTCCTATAACCCTTCTAGACAAATTTCCTAACTTATATGTACCACTGCGGTTTAAGTGAACGACATCTGAGCGCAGATCCCTATCTCCTACTCACACATTAGGATCTAGAAATTTCACTCCCAGTTTCCCACATACCCACTCCATAGTCTCATATAAAACCCCAATCACCCTCCAGTCAGTATCCCTCCTACACAGTATTCCACTGATAACAATCTCCGCTTTCTTAAACTTCACCCGTGCTGCATTTACCGGATCCCACACATTCCCAACTATATCAGCTTGCCTTACGTTGTTGGAACCAACGTGAAACACTATCACCTTCTCCTTCCCCTCCTCCCTCTCTTCTACATTCCTCAACATCTGTCTCAACCTAATTCCTGGATAACACTCTACCCTGGTTCCCTTTCCTCCACACACTTTCTCCACATATCTAACCATGGAATCCCCATGACCAGATTCTCAACCCTACCCACCTCATTTGATCCCCTCCCCTCCTGTTCAGCCCTATCTTTCCTGATAGCTGCAGACGTTACTTCCTCCTCCATTTTCTCCTTCCCAAGACCCTGTTCCACCTGTCTTTTCCTATCCTCTACTCTACATTTCCCTTTCCTACCTTTTCCCTTCCTTCTACTTCCACACTACTCAGCAACAGTTCCCTGTTCTTCATCTTACCTCTGTTGCTCTACCTGGAGTGGCTCGTACCGATTTCTCACAGACACCTGTCCTGAATTATGATCCTGAATTGAGCCCTTAGACTGCAATCTCCTTTCCCTGAGAACATTAGACCACCTGTCTTCTACAACTATCCCCTTCCCTTCCTCTCCCTCTTGGACACCTACTGTAACCTGTACATTGTTTGAGGGAGGCCTATCTTCCTTCCTGTCTTCTGTAGGAATCCTAATTATCTCCCTCAAACTCTCCAACTCCTCCCTCATGCCCCTCAATGCCTCGCCACACCCACATTCCCTACCCTTGCACTCCTTAGCCATTCTTTACGGGGGAAAAATCAAAATAAAGGAATAATAAAATAACTTATGTGCAAAAAATATGAACGGAGAGATATATTGTCTGGGATAGTACTCAAAAGTCATACGACAACAAGGTAACTACAAGCTACAAGCTTTTCCATTCCTTTCGTGGCGTTCATTACACAAGCAAGCTGGAATTCAAGAGGACAAATTGGGGCAAGTATTCGTTTATAGGTAGGGGGATTAGGGATTGTAATAACTTACCAAGGGAGATGTTCAATAAATTTCCAATTTCATTGCGATCATTTAAGAAAAGGCTAGGAAACAACAGATAGGGAAACAAGTTTGCAGTTTATTTTCGAGCTATTTACTGCCTGCAGTAATATAATCGTGGTGAAATGTTCCACTTATCCATTGAACATTGAACAGACATTGAAAGAATGGACGATAACATTGATGATCCTTACGATATTTTTAACATAGAAGAGATACACCATTTAGAGTTTACGGAGGTTAGACATCTTCGTAAAGTAAAACACTTTAAAGAGACGGAATGACAATGAAAAACTATAACAGAAATGTTGGTTGGGCGTATTTTTGTGTAATAATGTATTACTGCTTAATAGACATTTGGAATTGCAACTTTATTGTACATTATCTGCCTCTACAAAGATCTTTCTCAAATTTGAGTGTAAAAAGGAACATATTCTTTGACATAAAATATTGTATAACTTGAAAACCTTACGTATTATTATTTCCATACTTTGTAGTTGAATACGCAGATATATGATGTATAAATGCCTAATAGGAACTTTTTTGATTAAATCTTTCTTTTAGCTACAGAACATTTTTTCCTTTCTCCTGAAAAGTAAGGATTTTGGAATGTGAAACCTTTTCAGCTCACCGAATCAATTTCAATTTCCTACGTTTTCCGTACTATCCCAGTTCGGAGCTCTTGATCTTTTCTTAAGCTTTTCCATTTCTTTTGTGGCGTTCGTTACACAAGCAAATTGGAATTCTAGAGGACAAACTGTGGCAAATGTTCGTTTGTAGGTAAGGGAGTTAGGGATTGGAATAACTTACCAAGGGAGATGTTCAATAAATTTTCAATATCTTTGCGATCATTTAAGAAAAGGCTAGGAAAACAACAGATAGGGAAGTTGCCATCTGGGCGACTGCCCTAAATGCAGATCAGGATTGATTGATTGATTGATTGATTGATTGATTGATTGATTGATTGATTGATTGCAATGTTGATA
This sequence comes from Anabrus simplex, assembly GCF_040414725.1. NCBI lineage: Eukaryota > Metazoa > Arthropoda > Insecta > Orthoptera > Tettigoniidae > Anabrus > Anabrus simplex. Next base: position 395,099,718 of record NC_090266.1, on the reverse strand, counting down.
ATAACATTAGCAATTCCCATCTCTCTCACTTTGTGTTGCCACTGTCTTTTCGATATGCCGTGCTACTGCGCGACTTTCCGGAAAGTTTTGCTCGTAGATAACCAGCAGAAGTGATCATAAAGGCGGTGAACGTGCGAAATACGTCAGTGAACTGCAGGAAGGGATTCCTACGACTTGGAACCAGTGTATACGTGCTGTATTGTAATACAATGCGTATACCACGTTTATTAGTAAGAAAAATATACAACGCTTATACAGGGTTTATTCATTGTAGAACTATAAAAGTGTTAAACAACTGTAGAATGAATTTTTATTAGTAAGACGGACACAGTCTAAGACTTGTTTCGATGCGTTTTTCTGCTATGTTCTTTACCGTAAACTCCATTATAAAACGCAAGTCCCGCTTTGGACTCTGGCTGAAAAATCGGCTCTTTTAAACCTGGCGGTGAGATGCATGGCTACACGTTGGAAATCTCTTGGAATAATCATGAAAGTCACCACGGCCTCCCTAGTTTTACTGGTTCGGCTAAACCGTCCAGGATTTTCAGTTGATTGACTTGGTGCGCATTTCCAGAAGTCCTCCTCCTGCTCAAGTTAGAGACATGAAATTTACTAGCGATCTTGGAAAAATACCTTCTTCAATCCTAGAAAATCCCTGCTTCTAATTTTCCGTGAGGGCTTAACTGTTAGAAAAATAGTCCCGCCGAAGTTTCGCGTGGGTCTCAGAACACGAAGCAAGCCCGTCATCGCATTCCCGTGCGAACGGATTTGAAAGATCACCTAGCCTTCCAGCTTCACAGTCACCAAAATACATCAAAATGGTTCTCTGTCAGTCTGAATTAAAGGTTGTGGGTTCAATACACCCGACTTTCATAGATTTGAATCAAGTATTATCAAGGGTTATTTTATTATCACGACGCAATTAATCAAGCTAGCCTACTCTTTCATTCCTTTGACCCTGACATCAATCTTCCAGTATTTTATTTTCTTTCCCTTAATTGAATTCGAATCTCATGTCACAACCATACTTTAAACCCCTTCTATATGTAATATTGTCTTGTGTGTATGTTGGGTATTTAGCCCGAAGGCTGGTTTGATCCTCTGCAGCTCCGCCAACAGCTGTCATAAATAGCCTAGGCGTCACTGAAGAGGAGTGTTGTCTTATATACCTTCATGTATCCTATCTCGTTTTTCATAGTCTGGCAAAATATTAGTCGTGTAAATCCTTACTATTGTGACGAGCCCTTGCTCGGTGTAGATCTTCACAACAATCTTATAATTATGCAGTTAGTAGTAAATTGTCTATTGCCCTATTGTCTTATTCAAAACAAAACGAACTGCTGCATTTCTCTTACCTGATTTTGTGTTAATAATTGCTTTAAATGAAGCGTCCGCGGCTCAGACGACAGCGCGTCGGCCTCTCACCGCTGGATACCGTGGTTTAAATCCGGGTTACTCCATGTGAGATTTGTGCTGGACAAAGCGGAGGCGGGACAGGTTTTTCTCCGGGTACTCCTATTTCGCCTGTCATCTTTCATTCCAGCAACACCCTCCATTATCATTTCATAGCATTTGAAAACCTACAACCTGTTTTCCAGTCATTGACCGGGTCAGGGATGGAATGAATGAACCATACAGGGTGTACGAAAAATGCCGCACGTGGAGGTTGGCGTGCGGTTCCTCGTCGAAATTCACGACAAACGTTTATCTTGCAAAATGTAGTCCCACCAATAGGTCTAATAGAAATGCGAGTTAAGAAACCAGGCTCCGGCAACGCTGTGACGGCGTGCAGCGTAGCCAAGTACAGGTCGCATGAACGCGGCGCTCTGCCGGAGCTGTCTCATTAGCTCTGTGAGACGAGATAATGCCAATAAATGCCGGTTGTGCGGACGCGGCGATGTTCGAGTCGCATTCGCGCAAATTATTTTTTCAGTTAATGTATCAAATTGTATCCAATGTACACCTCCAGTATGCTATTGCATATGTTCTGTCTTACCGTTACTGTTATCTTCATTTAAACATTCAAACCTAACATGAACTTCTTACAGACGTAAACGACCACTTTGTTTCGTCCATGGCACAAATAAAGCCAATACGTAGAACGTAATAGTGGATACAGTAACATTGTCTCTATCCAATACGGTACACGGAAGCACAATACCGTACAGTAGGTAGGCTACACTGGATTGCCCATTATGCTATGCACAATAATTCCATAGTGTTCGTGTGACGTCCAGTCTTATCTTCACAGAGCCGGTACGTATCCTTACAAGCAACGTTCACTTCACAGCAGATGTTCAAAGCGACCACCTTGCACTTGCAAACACTTCGCCACTCGCTGGAGCATACTTTGCCGGACCCTACGCAACATATCAGCATCCACCATTGCCGATGCAGCATGCACGCGAGCTATTAGGTCTTGTACATCCATGGGTGGATTACTATAAACATGTTCCTTTAAGTGCCCCCACAAATAAAAATCTAGTGGAATAAGGTCTGGGGAACGTGACGGCCAGAACATTGGACCTCCAAGACCAATCCATTTCTCTGGAAAAGCTTCATTTGACTAGTTACGCGCAGTCATTCCTAAGTGTGGCGGTGCACCATCATGCTGAAACCATAGCTGCCGCCGAACACCAAGTGGGACGTTTTCTAAAGCGTCAGGCAAAGTATTGCCCACAAAGGTACGGTAAACGGGGCATTCAACTTGTCTGGCATTAGGTAAGGGCCTAAAAGCACTCCTCCCACGATTCCAGCCCACAGGCTTATGCCAAATCGTGCCTGAAAGCCACGTTCACGGGTGACATGTGGGTTGTGGTCAGACCAATAATGGCTGTTGTGATGGTTGAAAATACCTTCCCGAACGAAGCTAAATATGTCACTCCATATCTCATTCTTTATAAAATGTTCGTTATCTTCAACTTGTTGCAAAAGCCTTTCACCGAGCTCGATAGCTGCAGTCGCTTAAGTGCGGCCAGTATCCAGTATTCGGGAGATAGTAGGTTCGAACTCCACTGTCGGCAGCCCTGAAAATGGTTTTCCGTGGTTACCCCATTTTCATACCAGGCAAATGCTGGGGCTGTACCTTAATTAAGGCCACGGCCACTTCCTTCCCACTCCTAGCCTTTTCCTGTCCCTTAGTCGCCGTAAGCCCTATCTGTGTCGGTGCGACGTAAAACAACTAGCAAAAAAAAAGCCATTCATAGAACTGTACTCGCTGAATGCGGTCTTCCGGCCGCTGATGTTGAGTTAACGTGTAATGGTAGGGATGGAGTTTTTCGTCGTGCAACACGTCAACAAACAGTGTTTGAGATACCTCGAACTGCCTTGCAATATCACGGGTACTTCGCCGAGGTGATTGATGAACGGCTTCAAGAATGTCGTCCGCTGTTTGTGGAGTGCATCTAGTCCTTGGACGACCTCTATCCACTACTTGTGGACGCAAATTTCCGGTTTCCCGCAGGCATTGCTCAAGGCGACGAAACACATTCTTATCGGGATGGCACCTTTGAGGTTACCGTGCTGCATACTCACGAGCAGCAGCAGAAGCTTGGTTATCGGATGCACCCAACACTAAAAGCATATCGACGTATTCGCCGTTTGTGTACTCCATCAGGAAGCCGCCCTACATGCACTTGACAGGACCAGTTATGGTTGTGCACTGAGTGGTTAGTCGACTCATGCATTCAGTTGAATGGATCACACTGTCATGTGACAACAGGATGTCATGCTTACAAACGCAGTTACACGACGGGAACTAGGGACATGACGTCACACACACAAAAGAGAAACCACAACCTGACGTAGATTCGAGCCGTAGCTCCATGGTGCATGTGGGTTTGATAACCCAGCCGTCTACTCGAGTGAGCTGCGACGGCAGGTACGGTAGAGCGGGATGATACACGTTTCTGTATTACATTCCGATGAGCTGCAGGATGTAACAGTGTTGACAGCTTCTCGTTTACGACTTGTTTTCCAACAGCACCAAACCCGAATGGGTATAGAAACTTCTGTCTTGCAGTGGAACGAGGAATCGCATGCCGACCTCCAAGTGCGGCATTTTTCGTACACCCTGTATATAGGCTGTTCTTACAATGGGGTCGCCACTCCCAAAAGTCATTTATGAATGACTGATAAATGCTTTGAAATGATAATGGAGAGTGTTGCTGGAATGAAAGATGACCGGAAAAACCGTAGTACCCGGAGAAAATCCTGTCCCGCCTTCGCTTTGTCCAGCACAAATCTCACATGGAGTGACCGGGATTTTTACCACGGTATCCAGCGGTGAGAGGCCGACGCGCTACCGTCTGAGCTACGAGGCTTTTTCACTGCATTTTTCAGTCATTAATTAAATCACTTTGGGAGTGGTGACCCCATTGTAACAATAGCCTATATTTGGTTCATTCATAACATCACTGACCCGGTCAAGACTGGAAAACAGGTTGTAGGTTTTCATTTTCAACTGTGTTAATTATTCACCTTCCAAGGGGATGCTGCCTTATATCTTCTGTCCTCTTCATTCGTTAGTTTGGTCTCCCATACGATGTGGTTATACTGACAGGTCAGATATCTGTTTTATTGGAGCACTCAAGACTCCACTATCGTAGCATAGTCACGTGGTACAAAGAGGTTAGCAATTATATCGAGTAAGAAACGCTTTGGAAATACATCCATTTGCAAATGAAATTGCGCGCCAAGGAGTAGTTGTCGAAATCGCATGAGATTTTAGAAAGGTGATTGGAACTTGAAGGTAAGTAAGAAGTTCCTGTATCAGGGCACGGGGATAGTTTATTGAGGGAAACTAAACTGTTAAAGTGAAACTCGAGTACTCTGTGGATCCGCCCCTACCTTGGATACAAGATGTGAAACGAGCGGACAAGGAGACATACAGGTTTCGTAAGGTATCCTATGACATATCTGCCCATATTTACTGCTACTGGTTCTATAAATCTTGTAAACTCTCAGGCTGCTGGAGTTGGGGTCTCAGGTGATCGCACACATGTTCGATTGGCGACATATTTGGTGATCCGGCAGGCTATGGAAGTGTGCCTATATCGCGGAGGTATTCCTGTGATACCCTTGCTCTGCGCGGCCGAACATTACTTTGCTGTAAAATGCCTCTTAGAATCTCTGTCACGAAGAGCAATTCATGCGTCTGCAGCATGTTCTGCATTTATCGCTGTGCTGCTACTAAGGATGCCCTCCCCCCATACCATACCAACACACCAGCAGCGAGGGCGGTGCATCATGCCAGAGCAAAGGCAAGATTGAGATGCTCAACTTCAGGCCCCCAGGCACGAACAGGGCTGCTGTCAGTGAACAAAGAGAACATGGATTCGTCACTACAGACGTCCTGGTTCCAGTCTGTGCCAGTCCAGGTTAGCCGTTCACGACGCCACTGTAAATGGAGACGACGGTGGGTTGGTCAATGGCAGGACACGTCACGGGGATCTTGGCACTAAATTTCCTTCAACCATATGTCGGAAAATGGTCCTGGAAGACAAAGGGACCTGTAACAATGGACAGCGGACAACATAAGCATTGATATTCCTGTGCTTGTCGGAGGATTTTATGATCGTCTCTCCCGATGATCACTTCTGAGCGTCCTGAGCCAAGGAGACGTGTTTGCGCGCCCTCATAAGTACAATGACCCCAACACACCCTATCAGTCTGATCAGAACGACCTAGCTGATGTGTTGTTCGTCTATAGGGGTACCCAGTCTCATGCATTCTGATAATACATCCCCTCTAACTTTGATAAATGGGCGAAATCGTCGTTGAGACGTGTCGAGTGGTCGATGTGCTTTCCATTACCGGAAGTAGCGTTCCACTACGTGCGAGTATCCGCTGCGAGCCTTCATTTTATGCACGTCAAGGGTGTCAGAAAGTTACAGTCTCTTGTGGCAAGATCTTTCATCTAATCTCGTCATTATGCTAACCATTCGACTATCAGAGTGTGTTGGTGCTGTATGCCGAGTTTTGAAGTAAAATGACAACTCCTTCAAGATGCGCAGTTTTTCTTTGTAAACGAGTTTAAATCGTGTTAGGACCATGAATTTTGCTGTGATGGTTCCACTTTTGTGCTTCGCTCTTATTTTTTTCAATTGTAAATTTTCTGAGATCCCGCCAAAATCTTTTTCATTGAATTTCCATGCATGTTCACTTTGTAAAATCTACTCTTGTTGCAAAAGTCAGAGCATTTTTTCTATAGTCAGTATGTATGTGGTTAATGTTAGCAGTAATCGATCTTATTACATGTAGTATCATAATGGTAAGAAACAAATCCATGGAAAACTTTCACGAAAGTATCATTAATCCGAAACACGTAAAATTCTGAACTATATCAATAAACCCTTTTTTTCCAGGAGGAGAATGGGCCAGTGACGTGGCATAAGAAGACGAGGAGAAAGATCCAAGATTAATTAATAACTTAGCAAGTGGTCTCTTAGAAAATTGATAGTATATCATTACTTAAATAGTATTAGATATACACAGAAACTTAAATAAAGGATAAGAAATAATCAGAAATTTAAATTAAGAAATTGTATATATAAGTAAAGCTCAAAATAATCTATAGTATTTCATATTATATATACCAATAGATATATTTAGAAATTTAAATTGCGGAAATGTATTTATAAGTAAACCTCAAAATTATCCATAGCATTTAATATTATGTAATTATATATACCATTAGATACATTCAATTCAGTAGTTACTTTTCATGTATGTAAACTTTATAAAAAACGCTCCCCTTGCCAAATAAATATATATTGTAGATATATTCAAAAATTTAAAATACGGAATTTTATTTATAATGAAAACTCAAGTCCGCTTCTGTGGTGTAGTGGTTAGTGTGATTAGCTGCCACCCCCGGAGTCCCGGATTCGATTCCCGGCTCTGCCTCGAAATTTGAAAAGTGGTACCTGGGCTCGAACGGGGTCCACTCTGCCTCGGAAGGTCAACTGAGTAGAGGTGGGTTCGATTCCCACCTCAGACATCCTGGAAGAGGTTTTCCGTGGTTTCCAACTTCTGCTCAAGGCAAATGCCGGAATGGTACCTAACTTAAGGCCACGGAGGCTTCCTTCCATTCTCCTTGTCTATCCCTTCCAATCTTCCCATCCTCCACCAAGGCTCCTGTTCAGCATAGCAGGTGGGGCCGCCTGGGCGAAGTACTGGTCGTCCTCCCAGTTGTATCACCGATCCAGTGTCTCACGCTCCAGAATACTGCCCTTGATGCGGTAGAGGTGGGATCCCTCGCCAAGTCCGAGGGAAAAACCATCCCTGGAGGGTAAACAGAATAAGTAAGTATGAAAACTCAAAATAATCTATAGTATTTCACATTATATAATTGTATATACTATTAGATATGTTCAGAAATTCAAATAATGGCATTGTATTTATAAGTAAAGCTCAAAATAATTCATATTTCCATAATCCATAATCCATATTTCATGTTATATAATTATATATACAGTTAGATATATTCAGAATTTTAGATAATGGAATTGAGTTTATAAGTTTAAATTCTTCTTCTTCTTCTTCTTTATCTGTTTACCCTCGAGGGTCGGCTTCCCCTCGGACTCAGCGAGGGATCTCACTTCTACCGCCTCAAAGTGTCCTGGAACTTCAGACTCTGGGTCGGGGGATACAACTGGTGAGGATGACCAGTACCTCGCCCATGCTGCCTCACCTGCTATGCAGAACAGGGGCCTTGCATAAATTTACATTACGGAATTGTATTTACAAGTAAAGCTCAAAATAATCTACAGTATTTCATGTCATGTAGTTATACCGGGTGGTTCAGCTGCCCTATTTTTCCCGAACGTATGCATCCACCTAGGAATTAAATGTCTCTTAGTCCTATCTTACGCAATATCTTATAACAATTTTATGTGGAGTTGCCCGATATAGACTTCCGCGCACAATGCAATAACTGTAGCAGAGGCAGTAAGTAGGGTCCATTTCAAAAGCACTGTACCGTTTTACGTAGAGCGGAGTCCAAAACTCAAGTCATTTTACTTCTTTTTCTTGATCTGTTTACCCCCACGGTCAGATTTTCCCTCGGACTCAGCGAGGTATCCCACCTCTACCGCCTCAAGTGCAGTGTCCTGGAGCTTCAGACTTTGGGTCGGGGGATGAAACTGGGGAGAATGACCAGGACCTTGCCCAGGCGGCCTCACCTGCTATGCTGAACAGGGGCCTTGCGGGGGAATGGGAAGATTGGAAGCCGCCTATAACCGCCATCTTGCGCAAGCGCCCCTAGGCCGTCTATGTATAGCCGCCATCTTGAGCAAGCGCCCCTAGGCCGTCTCATAAGGGCAGCCGCCATCATGCGCAAGCGCCTGTAGGCTGTCTCATAAGGAGCTGTGTATAGCCGCCATCTTGTACAATCGAACATGGACGGCATCTTTCTCCATAAGAAGCCGCGTTTAGCCGCCATCTTGCGCAAGTGCCCCTAGCAACTCCCCATTAACTCGGTATAGCTCTTTCATGCAAAGAGGAATGAAATATATATTTCGGATGCGGCATTATATCACTATCCATTGGCTTTAATACATCCCAGAAAATGTTATTAACCTCGGCTGGTTTTCTAGCTTTCGACTTTTGTGTCCATTTGTAAATTTCAGTACTTCACCAGTATTAGTTACATCCTCTACCTGGACATTTTCCTTGCACACAACTATCCATAGATTCTGCTGACTAATTACTTCTGCCGTCTTATATACTCCCCTTGTTTATTGATGATCCCTATAACCTCTTTTCTGGAACCTGTTTCTGCCTTAAAGTTCTATACATTCCCATGCATTATTCCCTAATGTTCATATATCTGCCAATTATGTTTCCATCGAGTTATCCTTAGATGACCTTTTAGCTAAATTCAATTTCGCAGTAAGTTCCTTAAATCTGTTCCTTCTTCCACAACATTCCTAACTCTGCTTCTTTCTAACCAGTACCTCCTTCTTAATCTCCTTATTTCACTTAATATATGATATAGTGGGTCTTCAATCTACCTTAACACTTTTAAAGGTACATATCTGTTTTCATACAATTCAAAATTTCTTTAAATACATCCCATAGGCTGTTCACTCTTTTATTAAAACATTTTTCCACTGGTGGTAATAACTTTTTAACGTTCCCCTATCCATCATTTGTCAACCATACGGTATTGCGTACTTTTACAACCATCCTTTCTTCTCGATTTTATTGTTAACTACAACAAAAACATTTCCGTGTTCCCTTATGCCATCCACCCTCTTCAGTTTCTCTATATACAGGGCGAGTTTGCCCCGCGGTTTGGGGCACGCACCTATGAGTTTGTATCCAGGAGATAGTGGGCTCGAGCCCTAACTGTCCGCAGCCCTGAAGATGGATTTCCGTGGTTTCCCACTTTCACACCAGGCAAATTCTGGGGCTGTACCTTAATTAAGGCCACGGACGCTACCTTTCCACTCCTAGGCCTTTCCTATCCCATCGTCGCCATAGGAGCTATCTGTGTCGGTGCGACGTAAAACAAATAGTAAAAAATAAAAGTTTTTCTATCCACATGGTTTTATCGGCACCGCGTCTAGAATATTTTCCTTCTAATAGTTTCCATCACTTTCTGATTCAGTTATCCTTCTTGGATTAATTTATTTACCATTTGTTAGTAATGCTTTTTGTCATTTACATTACCTTTCCAGTTATTATTTGGTGAATTGAGATCACATTCCTTCAGATAACGTCCCTTTTTTGTGTCATTCCTCACATTGCTGATTAACTTACGAAATAACTGCGCATTAAATTCAGCGCCATCCCTACAACACCCCAACAACATAATGTTGTCTATTGTCATTAGAGACGAGCCTTACACCTAGAGCTTTTAATTTTTTTATCCTTAACTTCTTAGTAGTTTAAGAATTCTTCTTTTACTAGTATGAATACTCCCCTTCGTACGTTTCCTGTCCTGCCTCTACGTTGAACATTCCAGTTCCAAGAAAAAAATTGCGCATTCACTTCTCAGTCATGATTCAACTCCAATTACAAGATCAGATAAATCAATGCCTACTAAATTCTACTACTCTACTCACAATTTTATGACATGCTCACTTGACTTCCAGTTTCCTACACTCCCGTCATTGCTCGCTTGTCCGCCCGGTTTCCCTATAACTCTCCATTCGTTCAATTATTGTTATTTCATTCTTCCATTTCGAGAGTGGTCCGTCAGCTCTACGAGGAGCTTCTGGGCCATTGACACATGATTTTTATTTACATTCTTTTGCTTGTTTAGTGTGGGTTGTGTGCTATACCGCCCACTTTATGTTACACATTTGTAAAAAAAAAAACACATATATACGTACACAATATTAAATTCTTCTTCTTGCTATCGACCATGCTATGGATTTAAGTTGTTAGTTTCTAACTTGAATTGTCCTGAATAATGCACTGTTATTTGTACATACAGTAGTATGCACACGATTTAAAGTTTCGAGAATGGAAGGTTTGTTCTTCCTGACTTAAATCTAACAAAACATAATCTTGCATTATGTAATCTCCCGTCACGCTCGTCAACATGGATGTAGTTGAGAAACGATTTCGAGAAATTATTTACACAGATTTAAAAAATTATATTACAGTCGTTGATTGGAGAAAAAAAGTTTAACTAAAATCTTGAAGTGATTGATGATGACTTAGTAAATTTGTCCGTATCATGCCTATAAGCATAGCCAGATCTTTATAGTTCTTGAGAACACTCTCCTAATCAAACCGTCTAAGTTTTACGTACAACTGCAAGTCAAGTGAAGATCATTTGAGTGTAGATCCCTATCGCTTATCCACCCATTAGGATCTATAATTCTCTCTCCGAATTTTCTACATAATGACTTAAGGTCAGATATACTTTAGCGATTCTAATTCTTATGAAAACGATGAAAAGGGAGAAATGTTAGGAAGATCTGGATTAATGGCTGGATGATCAGAAGACCACAGTATGGAGCCTGCAATGATCAGCTGCAAGAACTGGAGGTAGAAAATATTTCAAAACGTTGTCGAACTTATACAAACGATCTGAAGTGTTCATAGAACTCAATTGGACATAACATATAAAAAATGACATAACATTTTCTGACCTGCGAGAACAGTAGTTTGAGACTGTATCATTTTCTGAATAAGGATGGCATGTTGAAGTCCTCCGCAACGATACTAAAAGCATTGGATTTTTTAGCTTGGTCTGGGAATCTTTCCATTGTTGGATTAATTCAGTCATGTTCTTCCTGGATCAGTCACGTTTTTCCTCCTATTGTGAAAAATAGTTCTGTAAACAAACGTGTGACTACTGCGTGAATTTAATTATTTTTCCCACAATAAAAGTTACAATTGTTTGCCCAACCCTTGTACCGTGACGCTCTCTCTACGGGGTCGGGTATGTGGTGAGATGAATCTGTCGTGGCGAGTTTTTATGACCGGATGCCCTTCCTGACGTCAACCTCATCAGGAGAGTTAATGAAATGAAATGAATAATGTGATATGTGATAGTAGGAAAGGAGAGGGTGAAACCCGGTGCCGGCACATAGCCTACTCCTATCGAATAGCACCAAGGGCACTGCTCAAGGCTTAACGGCGTCATCCGACAGACGAATCACCATCAACAGCGTAATATGCCCTCACTCCATATGAGCACTGCCAATAGGTTTGGAATTTTATCCAGGCTATTGGCAAGCAATGCAGTGTTTAGAAATTGTATACCACCACCTCCCCTACCCTGACGGCCAACATTCTGGTGGTGAAAAGTTTTCGACCAACGGGACTCGAACCGGCTAACCTCGGTGTCAGACCGTTTTGACTTCATGGCCACCACGCGGGCTTGCACTTATAGATACAATATTCAGTGAAATAAGTGTGCGATATGTGATGAACTAATTGCCTTCCATTTGCACAAAATAGAAACGGATTCAGGCGGTGCAAGTAACCTGCGGAACGGGACCGGCTGCTAGTCTCTTTACCAAGAATTTGTTAACTGCCACAAGTCATCTTGATGATGCATTTAGACTTGCAATTGGCGCAGCTAGTTGCTTATGGAAGAAAACTGTTGCAGTTACTTGCTGGTGTAAACGTAGCTTAAGCGTTACGTCATGAGAGCGACATTTAACTCCTGAACCTATCACCTGTCACTTGAAACTACACTGATAAGAACGCGATACAAGCATTGAGACTTCCTGTACACAGAAGATACTATTTCACACCTCTGGATAGTGGTTACAATAGATGGACGAGGTTCATAGGAAACGGATTCTAATATTCAGTTTTCTTTCTTTCTTAATCTGTTTACCATCCAGGGTCGGTTTTTCCCTCGGACTCAGCGAGGGATCCCACCTCTACTGCCTCAAGGGCAGTGTCCTGGAGCTTCAGACTCTGGGTCGGGGGATGCACCTGGGGAGGATAACGAGTACCTCGCCCAGGCGGCCTCACCTGCTATGATGAACAGAGGCCTTGCAGGGGATGGGAAGATTGGAAGGGATAGAAAAGGAAGAGGGAAGGAAGCGGCCGTGGCCTTAAGTTAGGTACCATCCCGGCATTTGCCTGTTGAAGTGGGAAACCACGGAAAACCACTTCCAGGATGGCTGAGGTGGGAATCGCACCCACCTCTACTCACTTGACCTCCCGAGGCTGAGTGGACCCCTTTCCAGCCCTCGTACCACTTTTCAAATTTCGTGTCAGAGCCGGGAATCGAACCCGGGCCTCCGAGGATGGCAGCTAATCACACTAACCACTACACCACAGAGGCGGCTAATATTCAGTTTCGATTAGATTTTGTAAGTTAAAGCTCTTCTTCTTCTGCATATTTTTACTATTATTCTCGACAGGAACAAGATTAGGAAAATCTCCATGGTGTGGGACAGCTCTGTGACCGTGAGAGAAATATACCTTCCTCAGCGCAATTCACTGAATTCTTCTCTAATTGTAATGTGTGGACTGATACAGACACATATACTGTAATAGGGCCTATATGAGAAAGAGTCATATGGCGACCGCCGTTCGGTAGACCTACAAGTTATAACGTAACAACTGATTCCTTCTAGAAAGAACATTCTCGTTTAGTATAACAATCAAGTGATCCTGAGCCCATCGTGATGTGCAAGGAAACAAATTACTAGTAATTCTAAACAATATTCAAATAATATATTCACAGCTTCGATATCTTCGTATTTGATGCGTAGTCATAAACTATGACAGTCTGTGTTTCTGAATTTACTGTACTGGTGTGCATATACACGAATGTTCGGTTCTTTGCTAGAGGCCTTCCGTGATATTAACGTGCAATGTCGGAGCTTCCCTGACGTACTGCAATTAGAAAAACATCAAATGAGAAATCAGAGTGACGTCCAGAATAATCAAATTTAACTTGACATTTACTACCCTCCTCTATGAACCACGTGACCTTGCCGTGGTGGGGAGGCTTGCGTGTCCCAATGACGCAGATAGCCGAGCTACAGGTGCAACCATATCGGATGGGTATCTGTTGAGAGACCAGACTAACGAATGGTTCATCGAAAAGGGAGTAGCAGCCTTTCGGAAGTTGCAAGGGCGGCAGTCTAAATGATTGACTGATATGGCCTTGTAATACTCAACATGGCTTAGCTGTGTTGATACTGCTACACGGCTGAAAGCAACGGGAAACTACAGCTGTAACTAACTCCCGATGACATGCAGCTCTCTCTGTATGAATGATGTACTGATGATGGCTTCCTCCCGGGAAAAATATTCCGGAGAAAAACTAGTCCCCCATTCGGATCTCCGGGTGGGGACTACACGAGAGGGGGCGATCATCAGGAAGATGGATACTGACGTTCTGCGAGTCGGATCTTGGAATGTTAGAAGTTTGAATCGTTGTGGCAGGTTACAGAATCTGAAAAGAGAGATGGATAGACTATAGTTAGATGTAGTTGGTATAAGTGAAGTACGTTGGCAGGAAGTACAGGATTTTTGGTCAGGTGACTACCGAATTATCAACACGAAATCAAATAGGGGAAATGCAGCAGTTGGTTTAATAATCAATAAGAAAAAAGGGCAGCGGGTAAGCTACTACGGCCAGCATAGTGAGAGAATTATTGTCGTCAAGATGGACACCAAACCTATGCCCACCACAATAGTGCTGGTCTACATGCCTACTAGTTCAGCGGATGATGAGGAAATCGAAAGAATATATGAAGGGATAGAAGATAATGCAATATGTAAAAGGTGACGAGAATCTAATTGTGACAGGAGACTGGAATACAGTGGTAGGCCAATGAGGAGAAGGTAATACAGTAGGAGAATTCGGATTGGGACAAAGGAACGAAAGAGGAACTCGGCTGGTTGAATTCTGCAGTGATCATAATTTAGTCCTTGCCAATACTTGGTTCAAACACCACAAAAGACGGCTGTATACGTGGACGGGACCTGGAGACACTGGAAGGTATCAAATAGACTTCATTATGATTAGGCAGAGATTCAGAAACCAGTTGTTGGATTGCAAAACTTTCCCATGAGCAGACGTGGACTCTGACCACAACTTGTCATGAAATGCCATCTGAAATTGAAGAAATTGAAGGAAAGAAATAATGCAAGAAGGTGGGATCTAGACAAGTTGAAAGAAAAGAGTGTGAGGGATTGTTTCAAGGAACATGTGACACAAGGGCTAAATGAAAAGGCTGAAGGAACCACAATAGAGGAAGTGTGGATAATTATGAAAAATGAAGTCAGTAGGGCTGCTGAAGATATGTTAGGAAGGAAGAAAAGATCAACTAAGCATCAGTGGATAACTTAGGAGATTCTAGACCTGAATGAACGACGAAAAAGCAAGAATGCTAGAAATGAAGTGGGAAGAAAAGAATACAGGCGATTAAAAATCAAGTGGATAGAAAGTGCAAGGTAGCTAAGGAAGAATGGCTGAAGAAGAAGTGCAAGGATGTCGAAGGTTGTATGGTCCTGGGAAAGGTAAATTCTGCATACAGGAATATCAAGGAAACCTTTGAAGAAAGGAAATCTAGGTGTATGAATATTAAAAGCTCAGATTGAAAGCCACTTCTAGGGAAAGAAAACAAATCAGAAAGATCACGAATGAAGAGATACTGAATCGAATTTGTGAGAGGAGATCGATTAGGCTAAATTTGACAAGAAGAAGAGATAGAATGACAGGATACATCTTAAGACACCCAGGACTTGTGCAGTTGGTTTTTGAAGGAAGTGTAAGTGGTAAGAACAGTAGGGGTAGACCATGTTATGAATATGACAAACAGATTAGAGCAGATGTAGGATGCAGTAGTTACGTAGAACTGCATCAAACCAGTCTATGGACTGATGACTCAAACAACAACATTTACCGTGAAAACTCCCCGTTCATGTGAGTCAAATCATACGTAGATGAAAACTGTTGGAATGAGCTCGACGATGTTAAGTGACCTGGGGCTCATCGGACTTGTCACGCCAACCAGAACAATATAACCGGTAGGGAAGTAAGCTTCCTCCCTGGGCTAGAAATAAAACTAATTCATGAAGGGACACTAAGCTAGAAAGTTTGTGATTTTACCGATTTTCATTCTTCTGATAATAAGTCACTGACCTATAATTTCACACAGAGTGTGAACCACATAGACGGAACATTCTTGTTTCAAAGATACCGCGTCAATTTCTGTGGAATAAAGCTCGAATCCTGACATTGACATGGGATAGGCTATCTCTTTATCAGTACAGGAAAAAGTGTTTTAATTTTATGAAGAATGCTGAAATGCTCATATGGAATCTAAAATAACCATTGGCGGCGTAGTAATGACCCATAATGGGCAATATAAGCAGTGAGGTAATTTACTATTGCTTTGCTCATAGAGACAGAATGTACTATTACGGCATGATTGCCGAACTAGTGACCAATTTTGTAACATCCAGACGTACTAGTCGTGCTCTGAACTCCATTGCTCAGCACCACACGTACCTCAGCAGCTTCCATGATCTCAGAGCCATGAATAAGACTGAGATTTTATTGGAAGCTACATTTTCCCTCACCTGTCCAAAAACACAGATGCAATAACATTGTATCCTTCAATATACAATAAGTTCAGTGGAAAGAACACTAAGTACTATGAATTTGAGTACGTTTAAGTTACCAAAGAAGTAAAGAAAAACGGGTAGAATAAGGAAGCACATCGCAAAACAATTCTTAATATTCCAACCGGTGCCCAGTCGAAGTTATAAAATGATGTACAGTTGAAGAATTTATGTGCCCATCGTAGTGGAAAAGACTAAATGCATCAAGCTTTTCACTCTTCGCGGAATGCATCTTGTGTTAGTTGAGGAGCGTACGACCCAAAGTGTGAAATCTTTCCTAGATCAGAAAAGTAATTTCGTTGAATTGAGTAATTTCTGAATATTTGTCCAACCTACTTGCTGAACAGCAAATGATTTAACTAAGAGCTTCCAGGACATCAGTTTGCATCGCTAAGTGGTAGACTGCAAAGGTAATCAAACAGTAACATTAATTTTAATAATAATAATAATAATAATAATAATAATAATAATAATAATAATAATAATAATAATAATAATAATAATATCTCCTTCTGGAACGTGAACCAAAGAAATTTGAACCACAGGAGCTTATACACATATCAGCACATCTAATGTCGCATGGCTGGTGAATTCAAAGTATTTTGAATATTGTGAACAGGTGTCGAATATTATTTGTGAACACCAGCAATTACAAATGATGGTTATCTAATACTGCACAACAGGGGCTGCTTAACCGAGACAATAAAGGCATTCTTGGTTAACACGGAAGAACGTGGGTTTGATTCTCCATCAATAAGTGGAAACAATTAGAAACGAGACCTCAACCGTTTGGAGGATTCACTCAACCTACACAAAAAATAAGTACCAGGTCAATTTCTGAGGTAAATGTAGGTAAAACGTAACAATTGATGACGGCAGGATAATGAAGTGTAAATATCAAGATGATGGGGTGAGATAGTTTGCCATAGGTTTCCCCACTAATTCATAAAGTACAATTCCAGCAGCAGCCGGCATCTTGAATTTACTCTTGTGTCTTATCCCTGCTTTCTCAGAGACTATTAATGAATGGTATATAATACATTTGGAATATAAATCATAACGGGAACCTGTACACATCAGAATTTTGTTTTGAAGGCATTCACCAAAAAATGAAGCAGTTTTAATGGTACAGACAGATTCTCTTTGGTTGATGGACCACAGACTATTCGCATAACACTCAATAAACGAGTAGGTGCTCAGAGATGCCATGCCATTATTAATGGTACATAGGGATGAACGTCAGTAGAACAACCTAGATGATTCCACTGGCTATGTTAGACGGTACCGATATTCAAAATAGAGGAGAATATGAAGAAATACTGGGGAATAAGGATTGTGTACTGATAGGCCTAGTGCTATTGCCCAGAGATGGAAAAAGAAAAAGAAAGTTTACGAAAGTGATGGGTGAGTTATCAGTGTAGTAACCACACATAAATAAGATCCTATGATACTTAAAAAAATTGCCAACGGCCGTAGCCGTGTTGAAACAACAGATCCTGTGAGATCTCCGAAGTTACGCAACATTGGGCGTGGTCAAGATTTGGATGCGTTACTAGCGCTGTTGGTAAGGGAATGGAGGAGCGGAAAGGAACTGCCCACCCTACTGCACGTAAACTCCTGCTCAGGCACACCTCTGCGGAGGTCCGGACCTGCCTTCGGGCAGAATACAACCTTGCCCTACCTTATACTTAAGAAAGGCGGTGTGCATAGTTTCAATGCTGGAAACCAACCCACTTACCCTTGAAAGGAAACCCAGGTTGACATTTCGACATATATCTTGCTTTGCATGGAGGATGTGAGTGTTTTTAACACATGCATTTTATATTCACACATAGCCCCGTGATGTAGAGGTAGTGTGCCTGCCTCCTATCTGGAGGCCCTGGGTTCGTATTCCGGCAATATCAGTAATTTTTACCTGGATTTTAGGGCGGACTCGAGGTCCACTCAAGCCTACGTGATTACAAGAATTGAGGAGCTATCTGACGGCGAGATGGCGGACCCGGTGTAGAAAGCCAAGAATAACGGCCCAGAAGATTCGTTACCCTGACCATTCGTCGTCTCATGATCTGCAGGACTTCGGGCTGAACAGAAGTTACGTTTTAGTGCCAGAGAATATTTTTATAGCACTAGGGTATTTGCACAATGTCAGCAAGGTATTTATGAGATGTTATTTTGAATTTCCCGGGGCGAGCCTCAGCTACCGGGCGGGTCGCAGGTGGCGGATAACGAATGGCCCTCAAATATGGGGATTTGCTGCGAATAAGGGGAAACCCGAATAAGCAGTCCCGGATCGAGGGAAAACTGCTGCCTTGCAGAGAGGGAGGTACCTCAAAGGCTAAGGGAAGAAACCCTGACAGAAAATCTAGCAGGCCGAGGGCTATGAGGGAGGCAGCCCCTCCCATAACGCTTTGGAACTAGGGCTGATAACCCAAGCATCCGAGAAACAATTATTAAAAGAAATTACTGAGGGGAAACCGGATTGATTAAACTGTTGACGACCAAGCGAGGAAAAAGGACTATGAACATGGCGACCTGGATGTAAAGGCAGCTGTGGAAGCCAGGGGTGGGGAATGGAGGAAAGTGAAGGAGCTGGCTCGAGACAGACCCGTTGGAGGACCCTCTGGAAAACCTCGACACCGCAAGGTAGAAGAGGACCGACTAAGTAAAAAGTAAAAAAAAAGTATTTTGAATGTATTTGCAATAGTAAGGATTTAAAAGTCGAACAGACTTATTAACTAAACTTCTACACGTAATCATATTCCTTATCCAACATCGTATTGAATTGGGAAGACGTTGACCTCCTTTAGGGATCCAACCCTTTAATTTTCAAGAATGGTGGAAGTTATGCGAAAGCGCACTATTCATTTTAATCAGAGGTAGGAGATAGTCGTTGAGTTCTGGAAATATTACGGATTGTTGATATGCTAGCAGTACGCATCTAGAGTATATTAAGGAATAAGGTGTACACGTGTTTGTATTAATGTATCACAATGGAATATGATAATCAAGTTTTGGAGAGTGATATTTGATCAGCCCATGTCGCCATGGGAAGAGTAATAGGAGGGATTCGGGGTGCACCAGTGAGGTCACCTCAGCTGGTTCTCTATAATAATCAGTTTCATATTCACTAATTGTTTCCATGAATCTCTGCTTGTATCCTATCCTGAAGCTCTAGCATCCTTATCAGTTTGCACTCAAACCTCACCTCCTGCATCTTAAGGTGTAGGAATATCTATTTAGCAGCAATTCAAATACGGATCGATATTATGATAAATTGCCATGAAATGCCTAATTATCTGTTATAGATTTCGTGAACTCAATGTCAGTTGCAACATACTCTGTTACAAACCTCGCACTTCTCCCTCCAAAGTACAGCAGTGGTACAGCTTATGGTAGAAGAAATATTTTGATACGGATAATTTCATACCGTTGTAGAAAAATGAGGTGAAATTTCTAATCGCATTCGATTCCCGGCCAGGTCAAGGATATTTTTACCTGGACCCGAGGGCTGATTCGAGGTCCATTCAGCCTACGTAATTACAGTTGAAGAGCTTTCTGACGGCGAGATTGCAGCCCGGTGTAGGAAGCCAAGAATAATGCCCCAAAGCTGTGGTTCGAAACCTCCCTTCAGGAGATCAGTATTTAAGGGATCCTAAGTTCGAGACACAGTATCCAGTATTCGGGAGACAGTGGATTCCAACCCCACTGTCGGCAGCCCAGAAGAGATTATTTTCCGTGGTTTCCCATTTTCGCACCAGACTGTACCTTAATTAAGGCCATGGCTGCTTCCTTCCCATACCTAGCACTTTCCTGTCACATCGTCGCCATAAGACCTATCTGTGTCGGTGCGAAGTAAAGCAAATTGTAAAAAAAAAAAGAAGTATTTCAATGATTCAGTTTGAAAATAAAATGGTAGTTCTGTATTGTCTCATTACAAAATAAGTATTTCGTACGATGTTAAACGCATTGTACTGGGTCCCAATATATCCTTCTATCTTGCTTTGTTCATACTGTACTCTCCTAGAAATGGCCTTTTATTGTTGAGCTAGTACACGCTGATTCAATTTTATAAGTAAATTGCTGTGTTAGATGTTTCGTGCAGGGTCGTATTTGTCCCCACATGCTTTTCTTTGTTTGTAATTCGAGGAACTTTTTCTCCAGGAAACGACTGTGCACATTGACTGAGTACCGCGGGTGGTATTTGCGCCTTATCCGCTTGTTTGCAAAGCGCGAGAGCAAAGGAAGTCAAGAATGTGTTTTGAATGGACTCTTGTGGACTGGATTACGTTGATAGACTAAATAACATCTTGCTGTTCGCTTGTGTTAAAATTATTCCCCTGGTCACATGGAAACATTATTATTATCATCATCATCATCTGTTTACCCTCCAGGTTCGGTTTTTCCCTCGGACTGAGCGAGGGATCCCACCTCTACCGCCTCAGGGGCAGTGTCCTGGAGCTTCAGACTCTTGGTCGGGCGATACAACTGGGGAGTATGACCAGTACCTCGCCCAGGCGGCCTCACCTGCTATGCTGAACAGGGGCCTTGTGGAGGGATGGGAAGATTGGAAGGGATAGGCAAGGAAGAGGGAAGGAAGCGGCCGTGGCCTGAAGTTAGGTACCATCCCGGCATTCGCCTGGAGGAGAAGTGGGAAACCACGGAAAACCACTTCCAGGATGGCTGAGGTGGGAATCGAACCCACCTCTACTCAGTTGACCTCCCGAGGCTGAGTGGACCCCGTTCCAGCCCTCGTACCACTTTTCAAATTTCGTGGCAGAGCCGGGAATCGAACCCGGGCCTCCGGGGGTGGCAGCTAATCACGCTAACCACTACACCACAGAGGCGGACATTATTATTATTATTATTATTATTATTATTATTATTATTATTATTATTCTATCAATTTAGGGGGGGGGGCTCCGTGGCTCAGACGGCAGCGCGTCGGTCTCCCACCACTGGATACCGTGGTTCAAATCCCGGTCATTCCATGTGAGATTTGTGCTGGACAAAGCGGAGGCGGGACAGGTTTTTCTCCGGGTACTCCGGTTTTCCCTGTCATCTTTCATTCCAGCATCACTCTCCATTCTCATTTCATAGCATTTATCAGTCATTAATAAATCACCTTGGGGGTGGCGACCCCACTGTAATAACAGCCTATATACAGAGTGAAGCGTAATTCGCGCACTCGGGCGTCGCAGCGCGACTCCTCTCATGCCAGCAATAAAAAAATGTCTGTTACAAAATTTCGTCTTGCCAGTATATCCGGCAGAAAAACGACGTTGAAGAGTAGCAATCTGGCAACGCTGTAACCACATCTAGGGTAACTACCTCTGTCAGCAGCCGTTAGTCGTACTGAACAGTTGGTGCAGTGGATGGAGTTTTGGGATAGCTTGCAGGAGGTCGAGTGGTCGATCCTGGGTTGAGGCGTATGTTTTTTATTTCGTAAATGTAGTCCAGGTGGTATGGTATCTGGCATCTTAATCGTCAACAGCGATTGCAGCGGGTCCTCTAGAAACCATTTGCACTTACATAATACCATCCTAGAAATGGACGAACAATCGTTTTCATTGGTCAGCTTTGAAAGGCGCCCTTTCCACGTCGTGGGCGTGAATTTAATATGGACAATATTAGTGCTAATGTGCTACATCTGCGCGAGCATATTACATGTAGCATGGTGGCATCTCCGAAAACCTTAAAAAAGGTAGTTCGTGGGACGTGAAACAAATAACATTATTATTATACATTTAGTCCGCCTCTGTGGTGTAGTGGTTAGCGTGATTAGCTGCCACCCCCGGAGGCCCGGGTTCGATTCCCGGCTCTGCCACGAAATTTGAAAAGTGGTACGAGGGCTGGAACGGGGTCCACTCAGCCTCGGGAGGTCAACTGAGTAGAGGTGGGTTCGATTCCCACCTCAGCCATCTTGGAAGTGGTTTTCCGTGGTTTCCCACTTCTCCTCCAGGCGAATGCCGGGATGGTACCTAACTTAAGGCCACGGCCGCTTCCTTCCCTCTTCCTTGCCTATCCCTTCCAATCTTCCCATCCCTCCACAAGGCCCCTGTTCAGCATAGCAGGTGAGGCCGCCTGGGCGAGTTACTGGTCATTCTCCCCAGTTGTATCCCCGACCAAGAGTCTGAAGCTCCAGGACACTGCCCTTGAGGCGGTAGAGGTGGGATCCCTCGCTGTGTCCGAGGGAAAATCCGACCCTGGAGGGTAAACAGATAATGATGATGATGATTATACATTTAGTATGTAAATGACAAGGTAGACGTTGTGTTACTGTACTGTGCTATCATCTTTAGCATATCGAAAGTGATATTGTTTGTGTAGTTATTCTGTCCTATGACTGGTCATTTGTTTCAGTTGTCTATTTCTTATTAGTCTAACCAGGTATTTGTTGTTTCTGCGTTACAAAATGTTGTAAATGTAGGATACATGTAACCTCAGAAACGGTGTCTTACTGTATTACAGTAGGTAATGTCAGATGGAAATTAGCAAAAAAAAAAAAAAAAAAAAAAAAAAAAATGCGCCTCAACCCAGGATCGAACCATCGATCTCCTGCATGCCAACGAAAAACGCGCTGACAGCGGTAGTTACCCTACATATGCTTACAGTGTTGCCAGATTGCTACTCTTCAACGTCCGTTTTCTACCGGATATACTCGCAGGACGAAATTTTGTAAGAGACATTTTTTTATTGCTGGCATGTGAGGAGTCGCGCTGCGACGCCCGAGTGCGCGAATTACGCTTCATCCTGTATATTTTTCATTCATTACATCTCTGACCCGGTCATCAATTGAGGAAGGCTCGGCTTGTGCCGGTAACATGAAATGTCGTATGGCTTTTAGTGCCGGGATATCCTATTAAAAAATAGGACAGGTTCGGCTCGCCAGGTGGAGGTCTTTCTATTTGAACCCGTAGGCGACCTGCGCGTCGTGATGAGGATGAAATGATGATGAAGACAACACGTATACCCAGTCCCCGTGCCATTGGAATTAACCAATTAAGGTTAAAATGCCCGACCGGTCCGGGAATCGAACCCGGGACCCTCTGAACCGACGGCCAGTACGCTGACCGTTCAGCCAACGAGTCGGACTGCCGGTAACACAATGGGCTGACTCGGCCTGAGCAAGGAGTCACTCTCTTGATTATTAAACTATAGGTACATATATCTTCAAATATTTACAACAGAAATTATTACAACATATAGGCTACATTTACACAATAAATATAAATATGCACAGATGATGTCGCTAAACAACTTCTTATCTACCCGTTTTGGGAATCTGTTCTTCAGCATTACTGGAACTGGAACTGTGGCCTGGAACTTCGTGCTGTTTTGTTATTATTAATTATTATTATTATTATTATTATTATTATTATTATTATTATTATTATTATTATTATTATTATTATTATTATTATTATTATTATTATTATTTATACTTACCGTAACACAACTGCCCTCACTAATGCCGAAATGTACAAAACTGTTTTGTAAGTAGTTTTCTGCATGACTTTTCGACAAATTTTACAGTTACCATGTGCGCTCTAAAGTAGGCAACTGTAACTGTTTTGGTCTGAATAGGATGAAGAAAGGCCTGGAGAACAATAGGGGCATACAATTATTTTTTGTTTGTTTACAATCTGCTTCAGGTCGCACCGACACTGATGGGTATTAAGGCGACGATGAGATAGAAAATGGTTGGGAGTGGGAAGGAACCGACCATGGCTTAATTAAGGTACAACCTGGTGTGAAATTGGGAAGCCAGGGAAAACCATCTTCAGAGCTGCGAACAGTGGGGTTCGAACCAACTATCTCCCGAATGCGAACTGATAGATTCACGACCAAAACCACTTGCTCGGTACGGGCATCCATTATTTTGTCCAAAAATTCACGCTCATGATGGCTCGTCATGATACACACCAAAGTAACTGAGTATTATAATTTAATCAACATAACATAATAATATCAGTAGACCTATCATGAAGTAACACTGACAATTTCTGAGAGAAGATTTACTGAACTATAATTTAGATAAATCCTCTCAAATTACTATGAGATTTTGAAAAGTGGAACTACTACCGTCCGCCTCTGTGGTGTAGTGGTTAGCGTGATTAGCTGCCACCCCCGGAGGCCCGGGTTTGATTCCCGGCTCTGCCACGAAATTTGAAAAGTAGTACGAGGGCTGGAACGGGGTCCACTCAGCCTCGGGAGGTCAACTGAGTAGAGATGGGTTCGATTCCCACCTCAGCCATCCTGGAAGTGGTTTTCCGTGGTTTCCCACTTCTCCTCCAGGCGAATGCCGGGATGGTACCTAATTTAAGGCCACGGCCGCTTCCTTCCCTCTTCCTTGCCTATCCCTTCCAATCTTCCCATCCCTCCACAAGGCCTCTGTTCAGCATAGCAGGTGAGGCCGCCTGGGCGAGGTACTGGTCATACTCCCCAGCTGTATCCCCGACCAAGAGTCTGAAGCTCCAGGACACTGCCCTTGAGGCGATAGAGGTGGGATCCCTCGCTAAGTCCGAGGGAAAAACCGAACCTGGAGGGTAAACAGATGATGATGATGATGATGATGATGATGGAACTACTACCTCAACTGTTTGATTACTCTTCCATGAGGACCTTGTTGTTTGGCCGAAATTGTTTAGCATTCGTCCTAACCAATAGTTCTAATTAGGCACACTGAGAATTTTTTTCAGGTAACTTATTCTCCAAGTTATCCTCATTTTCTCATGATTTGAAATCCTCATTTTCTCATGATGTGAGATCCTCATC
The DNA here is from genome assembly GCF_040414725.1 of Anabrus simplex. Taxonomy (NCBI): domain Eukaryota; kingdom Metazoa; phylum Arthropoda; class Insecta; order Orthoptera; family Tettigoniidae; genus Anabrus; species Anabrus simplex. The sequence continues at coordinate 395,074,881 of NC_090266.1, read as the reverse complement.
CTCCAAGAACTACAAACCGGTGAAAGTCAATTTTTGTGTCAACTACCCTCCTTCACGGGGCACAGCTGTCCTCGACCCTCCTCGATGGGCTTCCCTGAGGATATTCGGTTTCAAATTGAATGTTTGAATGGTGCCTTCCTCAAGGCCATAGTGGTATCAAACTCAGACTATTCCCAACTAATTTAAAATATATTCAATGCAGAATACTTAATACTAGATGTTATGAGGTAGAATTCACTCTCCAGAGCCTTGTTAATAGGGGTGAGTTAGGGCTCTTAATGAAACAATAACTTTTGGGAAGTGTTACTTCTCTGTTACTATTCTAATAGAATAATATACATCTATTTTCATTATGGACTGTTATTCCCTTCAGCGTTCAGTATGCAAACCTATGTGAATGAACTACAGTAAGTACCTTCACGATACTTTATTTGGAACTAGTACTGTGACCTCGTCTAGTTCAACGCGTAGTACCATGAAATCACAAAATAACCAGGTTTATTATCGTCACCTTGATCTGTCTCTTTTTTCCCTCCATTGTTGAGTCCATTATTCTTCTAGGTTACACATCTTCCTCCATTTGCCTCACATGACCTCAGTACCGAAACTGGTTCATATGCACGGCCTCATCCATCGAGTACTTTCACATCTCAACTTTTTGTGAGGGGCCTCCTGGATTTGTTTCCAATCGCTCTGTGGATCCGAGATTGGAGATTATAAGGCATTCTTAAGAGGTGTTAAGAAAGGGAAGGCCAGGATGATTGGCTCAGACGATTAAGGCGCTGGCTTTCTGAGCCCAAATTCGCAGGTTCGACCCTGGCTCAGTCCGGTGGTATTTGAAGGTGATTTAATACGACAGCCCCGTGTCGGTAGATTTATAGGCACGTAATAAAACCTGTGGGGGAAAATTTCCGACACTTCAGCGTCTTCGAACACGGTAAAAATATCTAGTGTGGCGAAAAACCAATAACATTATAATTAGAAAGGGATTGGCAGAGTGTGGGTTGGGACTGCTCATCAGAACACTATTGCATGCAACATAGTTTCTGTCGGGCACGTAAATGAGCGCGAGATGGGGGTAGATTTAGCTGTTGGAGAAACTAGGACGAGAATTGCCTTAATGTATTCACCATGTGAGGGTGCAGATGAGGATAAATTTGACAAGTTTTATGTGGCAGAGATTGGCATCGTAGTCAGGGTCAACAATAAGGTGAGGTTGGTGCTAATGGGCGATTTCAATGCGAGGGTTGGAAATAGAACTGAAGGGTACGGAAAAGGTAATGTGTAATTATGGGGAAGGTATGGAAGCTAATAGGAATGCGAAGCGTTCACTGAAATTCTGTACTAGTACTGGATTAGCAAGACGAATGCATTCTTGAAACATAAGGAGAATAATGGACTAGGCCATACATGGTAAGAGAAGCAGAGGGAGACCAAGGTGACGATGCTACGCATCGGAGAGTAGGGGTACCAGATGCATAACAAACCATAACATAACCGACTTTGAATTCAGCACAACTGTTAGGAATGTTCGGGTATTCCGGGAATTGCCTCTAGGCTTAGTATAGAAAAAGTGAAATGTGTTTGCAGATGGTAGAAAATCTCCAGGACGAAGAATTTCGAGGAAGTACATGGGCAAGGTTAGTGAAAATTTCAAGCAATGGACTGTTTACATGTTCAGGATGTATAAAGAGTGACATACAGGGATGCAGTTGTAGAAAAGAGGAAAGGAATGCCTAGGAACAAGTAACGACTTAGTCTTAATGACAGATTGTGTTGAAAGCATTCAGTCTAATACCTTCGAACATGAAAATAGGTGCAATGAGTATGATATGAAAATAAGCCTTTCCAAGACTAAAGCATGTCAGTTGGTAAGAAACGTAACAGAATTGAATGCCAGGTTGGGAATACAAAGCTGGAACAAGTAGACCTTTTCAAGTATTTAGGATATGTATTCTCCCAGGATGGTAGTATTGTAAGTGTGATTGAATAGAAGTGCAGCAAAGCTAATGCAGTGAGTTCACAGTTACGATCAACAGTATTCTGTAAGAAAGAAATCAGCTTGCGAACGAAACAATCTTTACACCGGTTTCTCTACAGACCGACTTCGCTTTACAGGAGTGAAAGCTGGGTGAACTCAGGTTATCTTACAGGGCCGATGGCCTTCGATGTTAGGCCCCTTAAAACAACAAGCATCAAGCAGCAAGCAACCAAGGTTATCTTACTCATAAGTTAGAAGTGAGAGATATGAAAGTAGCAAGAATGATCGATGGTATGGACAGGTGCGAAAAATGGCAGGAGGGAACTCAGAATGTGATTATAATGGCTAAGTTAGGAAGGAACTCGATTGACGGAGCTGAACGCATTAATCGGCTTCGGTAAATTGTCATGCAAGAGGGATTGAGGAGGATATATTACCTAGGAGAATAATGGACTAGGCCATGCATAGTAAGAAAAGTAGAGGGAGATCAAGGCGACGATAGTTAGACTCAGTTTCTAATGTTTTAAAAATAAGAGGTATGGAACTAAATAAGGCCACAGAGCTAGATACAGATCGTGGATTTAGGCGGTATTTAATAAATTCACAGAGGGTTGCAGAATGAATGCTGAAAGGCATAAAAATGTATAACAAAGATGTGTGTATGCTATTATTATTATTATTATTATTATTATTATTATTATTATTATTATTATTATTATTATTATTATTATTATTATTAAAATGCAAGACCGTAACGAAACACATGGCCCAATACTTGGAAGGATGATGATGATGATTATGATTATGATTATGATTGTTGTTATTATTATTATCGCTTTCTTATATGAGCAGTCATTCTCGCTACCTTCATGTGTGTTGCTTGAAGCTAATGAACATAATACCTGGAATATGAGCCCATAATTCTACATTGCTGAAATGTCAATTACAAGATGGAGTGCATCCATATTTTTATTGCAAGCTCACCTTGTGTTCCCTGGCGTGCCAACTCACAGTGGGAGGCGACCCACCAAAACATCGAACGCGGTCTGAACATTTCGGAAGACCTTGGGTAATTAATAATGAAATTCTCTCTAATAACCTTCATTGCGAGAGATTTCGGCACTGTCATTAACAAGGAAATAAGTAATTAAGAATTTTGGGAAATATTCGATGAAGCTAAATTTCACATGGTGGAAATGTATTTAATTCGGCTCGGAGAGAATGTAGCAATCATCTCGGCCGACTGGAACGCACGTATCAAGGACATACAGTCAAAAATACGTGGGAACCATCGTGGACGAAATTAATTAATTACCCTAAGGTATCAGGAAACAGCGAATATCATCATCTTGACTGGAAAATAGGTGGAATCTCTGGGGTGAGTCTCAAAGAAATCGATCCAGTGGTCATCAAATGGAATGGTTGAATAACGGTAGATAACGCCACGCAGGCTGTCTCTAGAGAAAGCATAAATACATCCTCCTCAACCAAGAGAGTCAGTCATCATTCAGTTGTCCGAGAGGGTGAACCTACGTCGCGTGACATTAAGACGAGGACTTAAACTGTGCGAAATAGACTTGGAGATTCTCTAAAGCCAGTTGCCTTGAGGGATTAAATATTTATGACGTCCATCCCGGTCGGGGGAAAAATCATGAGTTAAATAATTTTACGATTCCTGAACTTCTGCGTAAGAAGACAACAGATTCATAGATGACCCTTTGAATGATTGCGGACAAGGTTATTTTGAGAATCGGTAAAGGAGGGCTGTTGAAGTCTGGCAGAGATAAGCTTTTGCCTCACGGTCATTCACATCTGAGGGACATCTGGAAGAAAAGAGGGTGGAAACGTGCACCAAACTGCATCAGTTGAATTCTCGGCACGAGGCTGGACGGGTTAAATGTTATACATGTGTTCAGAAGTTTAGAGGTGGCTAGTGCTTGATGAAGTCAAGATAATGCCACTCCAAGTGGCACAATTATAGGTCCGTCTAATTTAAATATTATGTTTTTGTAGTTAGATATGTAAATGCTTATCGATTTAAATCAATTAATTAATCAATCATAACATCGCGTTGTGTATGTGGCGTGTTAAAGTTACGTATGTTGTGATAACGATGATGTGTCTTATTATTATTCCAATGTGGAGGAGAATTGGCTGTTATTTATGTCAGGGCGTAAGACGTTAAACTGTGTATAAATTTCTTTAAAAAATAAAGGTAAAGTTAAATATTGCAATGAAAATCAATGAAATAATGTTCGGACTGCTAAAAATTACAATAATGATAACGATAAAATTACCGTTATGAGTGTGATAAAGTTAAATAACAACGTATGTAATAATAATAATAATAATAATAATAATAATAATAATAATAATATTCAGGTCGGGATACAATTAAGATGATGAAGATAATTATGCGCTCAGCAGTTAGGTAAGCGAGATTTGCAGTTTACATCGAAATCCAGTGAAGTATGATAAATTTAGCACTTTTGGGAATTTTAAATTTTGCAACACTGTGTATTTATGATATAGAAAATCACGGCATGATTTTTTGCTCCTGAGGTCCGGAAAATATTGGGGAAGTTTATTGTGAGTTCATTATAAAGTTGTTTGGTCATGGGATCGCTTGTGTTTAAAAGTTTCAAGCAAGAAGAAAATGGATTGTAATGGAAATGAAATATTATGAGAATAATTTGGAAGATGTTAAGGGCAGGGTAAGCCTTTATTTTATGAGTGATGTAGAATGAGCAGGACGCCGAGAGTAAGAGGCGCTGTAGTTCGATGGAGAACGATTTTTGTGACATGGTTTATGGGTTGAGGTGTAACATTTCTGAGACAGGCTGTATAAGAAGACCGATGTCCTGTAGTAATCCAGAACGATTGAAGAATGTAAGGATTGTCAAATCCAAGTGAGCGCGTTGTAACGCTATTTCAAGTACAAGTTGATGTTCTCGCATGATTACTATTTTATGTAAGACCGTAGGTAACCGCAGTTAAGTCTAGGTGACGGTTCTATTTGATACCAGCGGAGTGCAGTTTGTGATAACTGACTTCACGAACAAAATACATTCTGACACACGGTCAAGATAACACTTAATTTTTGAAAACTGAATTCTATTCTGTATCTTTATGAGAAGAAACATAGCTGACTGCAAACCTTGCGGATGCGAAAATGATTTTCATTAGAATGAGAGTTTAGCTTGCTTAGGTTGATGAGAATTTACTTCACTCGACAGTTCAAGATGAGCATCTGTTTAGAGTGTTGACAAGGCAGCTCAGTTGGAACCTCACACTCGAGTTATGCCGTGAATATCGTGATGGTAGTGATTATTGTTTTCAGTGTTGTTACGTAAATCAAACGAGATTTGTGTTTATTTTTATGTAGCGAACTTCACCGCATGTATTTAATTTGTAATGAGGAATAGATTAAACTATTCGAACATGTTGTTTAATTTCGAGTTCACTCTTTATCGCAGGGAATAACACAGTAATATTTCCTGTTCGAATTAATTTTTGTAGCGAATTTCACTTCATTTGTTAGCGTTTCAGCGAGTATTAGATTTAAATATCCGGACGTTGTATTAAAGTTTCGATTTCGCCTGGCAGTATGAATGATGTTTAGATACCATAACGGTGGCTCAACGATAGATTTAGGATGCCGGGAGTATTATATAACTTAAGGACGAGTATACACACTAACGTTGACTCAACGTCGTCTGTACATAGCCAAGTCATACGTTAGGCATTTTTGCTAATCCACTTGAACGATGTTAGTGTTTGTGGTAGTGGATACGAGTATGAAATATATTAGCAGGTACTATTTAGGGCATGTTTCGGCATAATTTCTTACTAGCTGGAAGGAGCTCCAATAATAGCCTTGCATCGGTAGCGGCATGAATGTAAGGGTTGCCCCACGTTGAAACTTGGCTAATGGAGAACATTCCCTACTGCTTAGCCGCGTCTGTTCAAGTTCGAGGAACTTTCGTTTATATTTGTTTCTTTTCTTTACTTTGAGATTTATTGTTAGGTTGTACGGTATATCATGACAGTGCCGTATGTTGACACTTGGTTGATTTTTGTAGGATTTACACTACGAATGCGGTTTCGATTCGTCAGCTGTTAATATATTTTAAATTTTCATTTTTCGTTATGAACATATTTATGTGAGATGTTGATCTACCGATCAATTGTAGTTTGGTTTAATGGGACAAGTGTAGGTAGACAGAGTTGTAATTGTAGTCGTAGTTATAGAAAATTGGAAGGACTTCCTTTTGTTCATTGTGGAATTGTATGTTAACAAACTTAACGACATAATCGTTGTATAACCTGAAAGTTGGTTTAGTAAGAACATGTTCAAGTGACATCACTTTTCTTTAATTACAGTGTTTGGCATTTCTTCATAATGCATAATGAATTAATATTTTCCTGAATTTCGCAGTTTAGTTCCTTCAGATGTAACGTAAGATCTCAACGGATGAAATGTTGTTGGATCCTTCTGAACAACTGTTTGGGGTGATGCATGTTTCAGCATCGGGATTCTTCTGTAACTTAAGGGGGTCACGAGGTGACAATACATGGCGGAATTTTATTTTTTGTTGTGACAATTGCTGTTAACTTGCTATGGACCCCATTTTTTCAAGTAATATTTCGCAACCTACTGAAAGCAACTGATAGTCGATTATGTTCGATTAAGGATCAATTCGGAGGATTTTTCAAATATCTGATAGGATAGTCAACAGATGTAAAACCTTAAATAAATGTACATCTTGAATTCTACACGTTGAAGGTCAAATTTTCCATGGATCGTGAGAGTTAACTCTCAGTTATCGTTTGGACCAATGGTGCCCGATTTTCAGGTTCTCTATTCTTTTTCTGGTTTTTGCTGTCCACGAATTTTACATTGCGTTTTCATTCTTTGGAAGACAAAAATAAACAATTTCAAAAAATATTTTTACCACTCACTTTATTTATTGTGATTGCATAACATATTGCGACAAATTTTACTAGCTTTCCCCATTTAATAAACAAATTATATTGATTTACATTGAATAAATATTTTAGTAAGCACATGTTTGCTCCTCATTTGAAGTAGTTATGCTCTCCTCTGAACCCTATCGTTTGGTCGAGGAAATGACAGAAAAAAATCTCCCGACGACTCCAAGATCAGAGAGTACGATATTGCTCTACAAAAGCAACCGAGGCAGACGACCAACGATGGAACGGTAAGTTCAAGAGTTCAATTAGCATCACTTGTTCATATGAGCAGTTATTCTCGCTACTTTCATATGTGTTGCTTCCAGCTAATGAACATGATAACTCGAACCATAGAGCTTTCACTTCCCTGGAGCTAATGTGGCCCAAGAGTAGTGATGGAGTGATAATTTCATCTGCGAATTCCTTTTTTCTTAAAGAGAATTCCGCAGATCGCGCAACTATGGCTCACTGCATTACCTTTATTACGCCTTGATTTATTTTTAATTATTTATCTATCATCCTGTAAGAATGCCCGCCTTAAGTACTTGAAATTATTCAGCTGTTACAATTTCATACACAATACAAGACATTCATATCTCTTAAATTTCTTCTTTACTAATATCAGATCAGATTTCAAAATTATAATTTTCGTTTCATTCAGTATCAATAGGGCCATAGCCCGCATAGGATTCCGTTATAACACATATTCTGGGAGTTATGGTTTACTGAATATATCGTGCTTAAGTGAAACTTATAGTTTTATATAAAATTAGAGCAGCATTAAGCGACTTTCAATTTCGGTAATCTCATATGTATTTATCGAAATTCGAAACACAATCGAGTAGATCAGAAGACAGCATTAAGACTGGGCGCACATTGGGACGCAGGTGAAACAGCTAACGCAGTGGAGAGCAGAGTAGAATATAACTGCAGCTCCATCACAAGTTTTTTTGCTATAGGCTTTACGTCGCACCGACATAGATAAGTCTTATGGCGACGATGGGATAGGAAAGGCTTAGGAAGTGGAAGGAAGCGGCCGTGGCCTTAATTAAGGTACAGCCCCGGCATTTGCCTGGTGTGAAAATGGGAAACCACAGAAAACCATCTTCAGGGCTGACGACAGTGGGGTCCATCACAAGTGACAGAGGAATGATAATCGTTTAAGTAATCTTCTATCATTCCAAGGCTTTCAAGTCGACACATTAATGAACAGAAAAACCGTTTGCCAGTAAGATCATAAAGTTAGATGAAATCAAGCAGATCACCCGAGCATAAAATTCAGGTAATTTTACAAGGTAAAGTAAGTAAACTCGTGTCCTCATCCTGAGGTGGTGCAGCTCTTTTCAGACACACTCCCAATGGAGGTGAGCTGCATGTACCATTTCAATCACATAACAGCCCTCCTGCCATTCTTAAATATGTTGCAGTACTGGGAATCGAATCCGGGCCCCCAAGGACGGCAGCTAATAACACTAACCTTTACGCTACGGAGGTGGACATTTTACAAGATCACAAAATATTACAGCACATTGACACCAAACACAACTGATAATTAAGGAAATATGTTTTTTGCAACCGAGAATTTGATTGACTATAGTTTTTCTTATTCCACTGCCAATGTAGTTAATTATATTAATGCAGACATTGGTATAATGAAGAATGCGGCCCACATCCACACCATTAAGGTACAGAAGGTTTATTTCATCTTCAAAGCTTTTGAATGATTGTTTTTCTGCCACTTTATAAGTCGTTCGAAACACCTTAGCAGTAACACCTTTTTCACCATACATACTTTTCAAATACACTTTTTCCAAATCTTTGTGTTTAACTTCTTGTTTAATTTTTAAAGCTGCTCTTTGGGCTGTACTTTCTTTATGGTCGTAAATAATTTTCTCCAAAGACGTTAATTTATGTTTACGATCTTCTAATGATCTTACCACTATCTCACGCTGTAGAAAATGTCACACCCATCTGCTTTTATGGTCTTAAACTTGTAGTATTTTGTCACACCTTACAACTAAGTACTTTATTTTTCGCGTAAAGCCATTCGTTTCTCTGAAAGAAGTCACTTATCTGAGTTAATGTCCAACAGTCGGGCCTATCATAGCCATAATTGTTTCCCTCTTGAATTTCAGTCAAAACTACCAGTACTTGCGATATTTGTCGTCACATTCACTTGATTCACTGTTTGCATATTCACCAGATACTTTAAACGTATCGTCATGCTTTCTTTTATTGCGCACTGGTACAAGATAATTATTTATTTTATTCATTTCAGTTCTCTAGCCCGCCTAGTGGCTATGATCGTTAAGGGGTGAAGTCTACGTTGTCCGACACGATGGTTATCCGGTTCGAGTCCCGTTGGTCGAAAAATGTTTACCATCAGCATGTTGGCCGGCAGGGTAGGAGACGTGGTGATATATTATTTTTAATCATTGAGTACCAAAAGCCTAGTTTCAATTCCAAAACCTTTCCACTGCGTTAATGTGGAGAGAGGGAATATGAAACTGTTGATGGTGATTCGTACGTCGGATGGTGGCGTTAAGTTCACACTGTATCTGACCCCTTTGTTATTCGACAGGAGTAGGCTATGTGCCGGCATCGGATTTCACCCTCTTCCTTCCGACTATCATATATCGCGTCATTCATTCCATGTTATTAGCTCCTCTGATATGGTTGACGTCAGGAAGTGCATCCGGTGATAAAAACTCCCTACGAAGCTTCATCTCATTTCATACCCAACCCCGACGGCAGTGGTTGGACAACAACAACAACAACAACAACAACAACAACAACATCGTCATTCGTTTCAGTTCTCTAACTTGCGAACCACGTGTTCTTGCTCCTCTAAACAATTACGAACTCACTTGCCACGGCAGCACAAACCAAAGGTTTTACGCTTTTCAAAATATATTAAAACCATGAATGTAGTCAAAATGAAACGTACACTAACCACAGATTAACTATAGTGATCAGCTGTTTATAGTTTGTTTGTCACTACGTTAGCATTAACGGCGTTTGGTGCAATACTGATACCGGTAGATTGACTTTGACAAGACGGTTTGTTTGCAATTTAGAAAATCATACTCTATTGTATTCTAGTAGCCAAACTGTGAAAGTACAATAAAGAGCAAGATGAAGACTGTCTGTTTCCTTTCTTTAATTCCGAACTGACGACACGACATGGTTAATAGGACAGAAATGAGAATTTTGGAACGGAAGCTTACAGAAATTTTAATCATGTGCTTGTGCTTGTACACATGTGTACGGAAACGTAAGGAAAGTAGACATGCAACCTTGATTTGAAACCATATATCATTTATTTATGCCTTTGCTGGTGAAACCTGGTGCTTACAGTGCACTGTATCTTCCAGCATGGACTAGAGCAATTGTTTTACTTTCATTGATCTGTCTGAGTCTTATCTTTGACAATATGAAAGTGACAGAGGTATGACCGATACTAGTAATGCCATTCCTTATACAGCCAGTCCCTGCTATGAATGGTGTAAAAATTTGCTCATAAGGTCTGTTGGTGCATGCTTTTCAGTGGGCTTGGCAGACTGATGTGTAATAGTAGCTTTTGGCTCAGTGATGTAACGGAAAACTACCTCAGTCCTCACTCATTTCCCTAGTACGCCTCTTCTGTGTTGCCTAGGCCATTTAAAGGCTCGTTCCCACCTAGTGGAATCGAATCGAACCAAACAGCCGAAATTTCCACTCGACCGCTAACATCTAGAGGAACAGAATCGAACGGGATTCTACCGGAAACTTCAGGCTTACAATGGACGGTCTGATAGAAGGTGTGAGGAGGCCGAAATTTACGAGAGATAGGAGAAGTTTCTGGGTGCATAAAATTAACAAGAGAGCTAAAAGAAGAGTATTCAAGCTTATTTGAATGCTTATTGCTTGATGAAGCTAAGTCTCGAGGGCAGGCCTCCTTCAGAGTTACTATAGGCCTATTGCAAATTTCAACAACTTTTTGAGATAATAGAACTGAACAGATAAATTAAATTTTTCAGGTGGAAACGCTACCTCATATGCAATTGGAGTCCGTGGTCACTTTTAAAACTACTTTAATGTGGTAGATTGCGTCCCGTGGCAGGATGAAATCATTAATTGAGGTAGCCTCAATATTTTTACAATTTGCTGTACGCCGCACCGACACAGATAGGTCTTATGGCGACGATGGGAGAGGATAGGGCTAGGACGGTGGCCTTAGTTAAGGTATAGGCCCAGTGTTTGCCTGGTGAGAAAATGGGGAAACCACGAAGAACCATCTTCAGGTCTGCCGACAGTGGGTTTCGAACCCACTATCTCCTGAATGAAAACTCACACCTACCCGACCCTAACAACACGTCCAGCTCTCTCGGTAACATTAATGAAAGACTGTGAAGTGTATTTATTGTCCACAGCAGAGCAATTTCGCATACAGTACTCTACTATTTGTTAGGAACACGTGTAAGACAGTGTGAAACCTAGGGAATGCCACTTACGAAATCGTTCACTGTATATCGTCCCTGTTCTGCCAAAACGGCGAATGTTACAATGCTCTTCCTATCCATTATTTCCCTTAAGACTGGTCACGCCTTCCAGCTATATATTGATATGCGGTCCATCAGAACAATTTTCGTTGAGTTCATTTTCATATGCGCGTGTGTAAAGAAATATTAACCTTAAATACATCACACTCTAGGAGTGGGTAAATGTCATGCAAAGATACATTCCTTCAGTATGGAACAGTAAGGTTCATTTTCCTTTACACACGCACATAGGAAAATGAACTCAACGGAAATTGTTCTGATGGACCGAATATCAATATGTGGCTGGAAGGCGTGACCAGTCTTAAGGGAAATAATGGATAGGAAGAGCATTGTAACATTCGCCGTTTTGGCAGGACAGGGACGATATATAATAAACACTTAAAGATACATCCCATGTGAGATGTGATGTCCATTATCGTACTGATAGTGGACTCCAACATAACATGATTTTGTGATAGAATCAACAAAAACTATGAAATAAATTGAATATAGACTCCAGTAACCTACCACAAACTTGAGTATTCTAATAAGTTTGATTTTGATAGTCTTACTTATTTTCTCGCAGAAATTATTTTTTGCGCTGTTGTTGCTGCAATGCTCTTGGGTCTTGTTGTAGATGAAATTATATTTTTCAACTAAACTGTAAGTTTTTCTGTGTCTAGTATTAATAAGTTGAATAAACCATCACAAAACAGAACGTTCCTGACCGTATCCTATAAACACGTGACTTTCCGGCTGAAGCTGATACACATATCCCGCCAAATGATCGTCCGAAAGATCCCAAACATACCATCTACGAAGTTACACGAATCTTGATAATTCTGTTCGATTCCGCTCCGCTAGTCGAAAAATATGCTTGGCAGTGAATCCTGTTCCGTTCGGTTCGATTCGATTCGACTCGGGCGATCACTATCTCTATCTCCCGTTTAAACACATGTTAAAAACAAGTTCTATTCGGTTTGATTCCATTCCATTCCATTCCACTAGGTGGGATCGGGCCTTAAGACAGCTAATGGTGGAGCTGTTGAGGAACGAACCAGCCTTCGGGCAGACGACTGAACACACCCACATCTTTTTATAGGAATTGTGATAACAATATTCCGAAAATATCCAATTCATTTTTGCTTTTGGAGAAACAGTGCCGTTACTACATTCCGTTGTGTACCGCCGAAAGAAAGCACTGCCGATTATAATAATTGACTCGGCCAGGGAGGGTAAGATAAGTAGAGGAGCACCAAGGCAACGATGATTGCTCTCGGTTTTAAATGATTAATAATTAAATACGTGGAACTAAACAAGGCCACATAACTAATTGGAAGTAGTGGATTGAAGAGGCGATTTGTTAATTCACGGAGGCTTGCAGGCTGAACGCTGAAAGACATATAATGAAGATGTATGGAGAAAAACGATGTGTCGTCTTCATCATCCTTTCGCCCTCATCACGACGCACAGATGTATAGAATATTCAACGTAAAAAGTTTTTTTGCAGTTCGATTGACATGCTGAAAGTCTTTTCCATGTCTTTTAGGCTTGTTGAATGACTCAGAATTCAGTGAAAATGATGCAAGCATCATATTCCACGAAAGCAACTGCTAGTAGTGCCCGGGGAGAATTGGACGTGTTCTTGCTGTGGTCTTTTTTCTGTATACACTGGTAAGAGATTACAAATTCTTCGTTCACTGAGTTGTAAAGAGACTTATTTGTATTCTTCTGTATTTTCATACTGTGCTATGTGTAATTTTGTGGTTCTAGGATTTAAGTAGGTTTGCGGATGTAACTTATTCGTACGCCTCTTCCCGGGATTGCATTATGCCAAATCGCACTCCCCTAAGGAACTTGATTCCGTATCCATTCTTTTGTGGACCAATTTATTTATATATAGCCGGGCTGAGTGCTCAGACGGTTAAGGCGCTGGCCTTCTAACCCCAACTTGTCAGGTTCGATCCTGGCTCAGTCCGGTGGTATTTGAAGGTGCTCAAATACGACAGCCCCGTTTCGGTAGATTTACTAGCACGTAAAATAACTCCTGCGGGACTAAATTCCGGCACCTCGGCGTCTCCGAGGACCTTAAAAAGTAGTTAGTGGGACGTAAGGTTAATAACATTATTATTATTATTATTATTATTATTATTATTATTAATAATTTATTTATAAAAAACTTCAAAGCCGGGCTGAGAGGCTCAGACGGTTGAGGCGCTGGCCCTCTGACCCCAACTTGACAGGTTCGATCCTGGCTCAGTCCGGTGGTATTTGAAGGTGCTCAAATACGTCAGCCTCGTGTCGGTAGATTTACTGGCACGTGAAAAGAACTCCCGCGGGACTAAATTCCGGCACCTCGGCGTCTCCGAAAACCGTAAAAGAGCAGTTAGTGGGACGTAAAGCAAATAGCATTATTATTATTAAAAACTTCAACAGTCTCCTGTAGCACTACATTTCGAGGACTTCAATTTCTGTCTCTCTCTATACCAGTCAATGTCCAAGATTTATTTTACTTCCATGCAATTCGTGCCCATAACTAAAAATTCGTAAACATATTCATCATCATCATCATCATCATCATCAATGTCCCACTCCAGTCGCCCGGATGTGGTTTAAACATATTCCATTGTGCATAATCTTTATCTGAGGTGAGCAAATACCTTTTCTTAACGAAGGCCTTTCTTGGGATAGTCATAATGTTAGGTCGTTTTATTTCTGTCTTCATTAGTTGTGATACTACCCAAGCAACAATACCTACTTGCTTCCTAATGTGGTACTGTACTCCTTAAATCACCAGAATTCACTGGGTTGCATTTTATGACATTTGTTATACAGCATGAATCACTTAAAACTTGCACCCCAAACATTTCTGAAATGGAAGGTGCTATTGAAGTGCTGTTTTCACAGAAATGAGGCGTGACCAAGTGCTTATAATTGTACACAGATTCCAATCATTATTATAATGTGTATTAATTTAGAAGGTTACATTTTCCATTGTAACAATGCCAACTGACATAAACAAAATCAAACTGGAGTAAATTAGAATGTCAACTGTGTTTTTTCAAACTACGATAGTTCGTAAACTACTTGTATTAGAATCCTGAAAGAAACAACCCATATTCTGAAATCACAACGTCAAATCTTTATTAATACTTAGGATCCACAACATTTTCCTCAAATTCCAAGTTCAGTCTCTTCAATGTTGGGTTTGCCATCTCATTATCCTTTATAGCATTTTCTCATTCCACTACATTGCCATCTACTTCTTTCCCCTCATTGGCATGCTGAATATGTTCCTTCAATCATTTGGTTAAACTATTTCCCCTTAACATATTTTGCGTCTTAGATCTTGATATTTATGCATCTACATTTAGTTTCTCAAGCGTTTCCTGATTTTTCTGAATGGAGTATCTACCCTTCCTAAAGCCATAGAACTTAATTACCGCATTTTTATTCAACCATTCCTCCTCACTTGGCTTGTTTATTCTATATTACTCATTCTTCAGTTGCTTAAATTCCTTTTCGCCTTCTTCGTTTTCCGCAAGTTTATACCGTTAGTCAATCAGGTGTAATGTTTCATGACTGATTCACTGATTTCTACTTGATATTGACTCTCAGTTGTAGTGATTTCATTCCGCAGAATTGGATATTTCTTATGTATAATATTAGTTTTATTGTCCTCATTTATTAGTTTTGCAACATTTTCCTCGTTTTCAGTTTGTTAAAATTTTAATTCGTTCTCTTACTTTACTTTCATCAATTTCTTGAACTTCAATCGGTAGTATACATTGTAATTGTCTTGAAGTTATGATCATAATCCACAGATTATACTTCCTGCAAGATGTTATAATCCAATACATAGCTTTTGAATTTTTTCCATCTTTCTTTTTGCAGAGAACAGAGAAAAATTTAGCTTTCCCTGAAGTCTCAGTTTCATTTATGGTTGTGAAAATATGGATGGCATTCGTAACACGACTAATGCATCTGGGTGTTATAAAAGCTATTTGAAAGGCCGGTTGTGCCACAATAGTCAATGATTATGCAGTTACAGAGAAACCGCAACAAAAATAAAATGAGGCGGACAAGGTATTACGAAGACAGAGATTGCCATTGTTTTTCTTACTGGTTCAGAAAGTGCTATGAAGTCTGTTTGAAATTTTCATGGAGAGGGACGGTATTTATACGACTCTATAACTGGTCCTAATACACAGCCGTATTTTTAGGTTTTGAACCAAATGTTGGCAATGCATAATTTATGATCAGTGTGTGACTCTACAGTACCTTTTATTCCTTGGTGTACGACTGCATTCTCGTTACTCACCATAAATCGGTTTTCACGTTCTTTGTTTATTGTGTTAAATATTCTATGTCTTAATATCCATCACCATTTGTTGGACCTAGAAGAATAATGATCACGGTCATGGAAATAAGTTAAGTAGAGGAAGACGAAGACGACGATCTAATTATTTAAATTTAAGACGTATGAGCACAGAGCTTGTTAAAAATAGAGGATTTTGGCGGAATTTAGTAAATTCACAGAGGCTTTCCGACTGATCACTGAAAGTCATGACAGTCTGCAACGAAGATGTATGTATGCATTTTTTCTTACGTGTATAAATGATATGTGCAAAGCACTGGGATTACATATAATAATTTTTTCACATGATTTTTTACTGTATGGAGTAGTAAATAAGTTATAGGAATGTCAGAGACTGCAAACATCTTCGAAAATGTTGTGAGATGTACAGCAGACAATGGTTACTTATGGTGATAAGAGGGATGGAAAGTCCATTTATAATTTTCACCAAGGGGAAAAGTCCTATGAGATTTTATTGCTGTGACGATGAGGGATCACGGTGAGTAATTAGGGGTTATATAAGGAAATATCTTAACTCAGGAAGTCATATAAATGAGGTTGTAAATAGAGGTTACAGGTATCTTTATATGGTTATGTGAGTATTTTGGGGTTAAAACGATATAAAGGAGATAGCGTATAAGTCTCTGATAAGACCCTCCTGTAGTTCTAGTGCATGGGACCCTCATCAGGATTGCTTGCTACGCGAACGGGAAAAGATTCAGCATGGTTTGTTGTGGGTGGTTTCCGACAAAACAGTAGCGTTATGAAAATGGCCTGGGAAGGCTTGGGAGTAAGGAGAGGGGCTGCTCGACTAAGTGGGATGTTCCGAGCTGTCGGTGGGGAGATGGCGTTGAATGATTTTAGTCGGCGAATACGCTTGAGTGTAGCTTTTGAATATAGGAAAGTTCATATTATGAAGATAAAGTTGGAATTCAAGAGGACAAATCGGGGCGAATATTATTTTATAGAAAGAGGAATTAGAGACCGGGTTAATTTACCAAGGGAAATGTTCGATTTAATTTCTAAGTGCTTTGAAATGACTTAAGGAAAGTATTGGTCCGTAACTGAGAGGGAATCTGCCACCTGGGTGACAGCCCTAAAAGCAGATCAATGATCAATGATTGATGGTTTAGATTGAATGAGTTATCCGAAGTAAAAAAAATAAAGCCAAATTTTGACTTTGTTCCTTTCTCGACTGTACGATTCCATTGTTTTAGACATTCCTCTTGGGATTTAGAGATATTAATTAATATTGCTGTCGATATTTATGATATTTAGCTGTTACGGTGACCCGGCGAATGTCTATGGTAAAACTACGCGATGTGTTCTTCAATATTGACAACACTTATTGATCATTTCTAAAGTTTTTTTTCGTATGTCATAGGTGTATGTATCATTGCAGTAAGTCGGCAACCCTCTTGTCAACGAGACATTCACTATATAGGCGTACTGTTGTTACAGGACTTACTTCAGATACCGTAACGGTGACAAGCAGAAATGAGTTTTTCAGCTTGTGATTTACCTGTATCGCATGTAATACTTAATAGTTTTGCCCCATGAAGCCGATAGTTTCATGCACCTGGTGAAGATGGCAAATGTCATAAATAGATCAAATGTGGTCGACAAGCGATTAAATAGTATTAAACACAGCAATCTTTGTCATATTCTTAAGTAATAGCAATATGGTATATCTCTGTAAACTGCTATGGGAATCTAGACACACTTCCCTGTAGAGAGAATATAATGTTCGAGCAAGTCTTTCATTACTTTAATCTTTCAGTTAAACACTTTAAAATGGCTAGCTACTCTAATGGGATTGTATCCCTGAAATTTTCATTTAGGAGATGCGCGCCCAACTAGGCTATGCAGCCAGGTACTTATGGTTTACCAGGACGTTGGAAATGTCTTTAACAGCAGAATTTACACATCCCAACGTGTCCTGGGTGCATGCACAGTTGAATATAAGTTTAATGAAATGAAATGGCGTATGGCTTTTAGTGCCGGGAGTGTCCCAGGACAAGTTCGGCTCGCCGGATGCAGGTCTTTTGATTTGACACCCGGGGGTGACCTGCGCGTCGTGATGAGGATGAAATGATGATGAAGACGACACATACACCCAGACCCCATGCCAGCGAAATTAACCAATTAATAAAATTCCCGACCCTGCCGGAAATCGAACCCGGGTCCCCTGTGACCAAAGGCCAGCACGCTAACCATTTGGCCCTGGAGCCGGACATAAGTTTAATGACTTTTACGCTCTTCCTTGGTATTATTTCGTACTGATAATATGCATGCATGGGCCTCGCAGTCTGGAGAATACTGCACAGTAGTAATGGAAGTGTTCGGTGCTGTATATCCATATCCCAATATGCACACTGTACAAGAAGTTGAACACTAACTTGAACATCATATTAACACATTTACACCATTACATCTGTTAATAATTTCTTTAACAACACCAAATGGTCTTTTAATGTAGTTAAACTCACTTTATTTCTAGAGAAATGTTTACAGATGTATCGTAAAATTAAATAGTTTTTGATGGACGATACTTTCTAAATTAGACAGTTTCTTCCGCAAACACATTCTCACCAACTAATTCACATTTAAGTTCGTACATTCGTGCCATTCATGATAACTGAAACGAATGCGTTTTTAAGTAGAGTCCCGTGAACAAAGTAATCCTTTACGGAACATAATTTTTACAAGCAGTGCTGAGACATCTACGACACGGTCTCTTACCTCGAAATCATTAAAAACGGATTCTAATAGTCACTTTGTAGGGCTCCTTTTCTTACCTATACGTCTATCAAACTAGCATTATTGGAGAGCTTACACTCCAGCATTTGCCTTACGTGACTCCATATACAACAATGATTGACACAATTCTATCTTATATATGTTCACTGTTGATGCCCTCCAGGCATTGTTCCCAATGGTCCAACCACCTATTGACGACATGTTCCTTCATCATGTAATTATAGAAATCTCAAATCATCCAGCTTTCACTCACGTGCATCAAATTGGGTTGACATGCAATACCGATTTTACTTTATAAGTTAGAGTATTGCTACTAACTCTCCTATTACCCTTGGAGGAATTGTTGTAAAGGTTCAGGATGCAGTAACTGATTTTTCCTTTCAATAATTGCAGAAGTTTTATTTGGACGACCATGTACCATCACATGCGTCTACAAGAACCTGCAAGATACGTTATATATCCTAAGTTCACCAACCCATATTACCCCGAGATACTTTGCGGCAACTGAAATTGGTTACTTATCAGCAGAAAGGTGCAAGTGGTCTAATTCATGAACAGCACGTCACTCATAAGAAACAGTGTGTGACAAACGATTTATAGGATTTATTTTTTAGAACAAAATCAAAGGAAAAAGCAAATTTTGATCGAAATTTAACAATAAATTGATGTTAGTGTTAAAATTACTACCATGGGTAATAAACAAAAATCACAATTTATGAAAGGTGCTGAAGTCCTGGATACTTTTCATGTGTGCTTTGTTGCGTTTGTTATCCACAGATCTGTACATAATGTACCCTGGACTTAACATTCTTTCTTAGCCAATGAGGTAATCATGATTTTGAATACTTTTTTCGAGTGACATAGAACGTAGAACTTGTAACATTGATGATAGATAGCTAGCTAGATTTATTTATCACATTTTTTCAGAACTATTACCTTCCTGCCAATTTCAGTCTCACTGTATGATTCTTTCAGACGACATTTGCAAATTTTTATGAGTCATAGCTGATGACTTTGGGAATATTCAATAATATTTCTGTATTGACAATCTTATTTGCCACATCTTCCATGTTAAAGAAATTTACACCACCCATGCGAACTACTTTGAAGTAGCTTCTACCACTTTCCATGGAGGTCACTGGAAACATATGATGCTTTGTGACTTCTTTTCTTCTCCCTACAAGAGAAAAATCAGAATTACAAGAAAGAACCAACGACAACAAAAACCAACGAATTACCTTCTATACTTACAAATAACCCATTTGCTACCTGAAAGAAGGAATACAAATCAAAATAAATGAATGGCAGTTTGCAATTTTCACGTGTGACGGCTTGTGGATTTAGCACCACCGCCATTATTTTCGCGGTCTTAAGTACGCTTTACAGTCTTCTCTGGACCTAGCTGCGCTGATATGTAATGCTCCTTGGCTCTTTGCACCTTTCTGATGAAAAATCTAAGATATTTGGGATTTTGCACTCCGCACCTTTCTACTAATAAGTATCGAATTAGAGATTTAATTAGCTGAGGGAAATAGAGGAATTGTTTGTGTCAAAGTAGAGACACGAGTAAGTTAATGATCATTAAGGGACTCTGCAGTTAGACGTGATATTTGACTGCCACTAAATAAGACCGTTCTGATTTTTCGGCAAAAAGGATTATTCGCCTTAAACCAATACATCCGTTGAACGTAACAGTTATTTTAGAAGAAGTACCTTCTTCACTTGGTTAACCTCATATGTTCAAGCCGTGATAACATTATTTTTCTAGGATCACCAGCGCGTTACAGCGGGCAAATTTCTTCTTAACTGCCGTTTGAATTAAGACCAAGATGCGTTCGAATCTCACTGTGCTGGATTCTTGAAAGATTTCCGACTTCTACTCCGGGCAGACAATTACAATGATGGTATCTGAATTAATCTTACCCTAGCTTATTACAGAATACTCGCTACTATACAACAGATGTAGTCCCTTAAAACATGCATTTTCGTAGCTTAAATTGGACCAAGATATCGTGGTAAAGATCTACAGGATCTAGAGCTTCACATGGAATTTCTAAGTAGTCCACGAGTACGATTTATTTACTTCAATCTTCGGTCTAAAGACCGTTGCATTTTTCTCCATAACGAAACTGAGAAGACGAACATTAAGGAGATACTAAACCTAGCACATGGTTGTGTGGTTTGGTTCACGTAGTTGTGAGCTTGCAACCGGTAGATAGTGGGTTCGAAGCCCACTGTCAACAGCTCTGAAGATGTTTTTCTTTGGTTTCTCATTTTCACACCAGGCAAATGCTGGGACTGTACCATAATTAAGGCCACGGTCGCGTCCCTCCCACTCTTAAAACTATCACATAGGACCTATCAGTATTGATGCGACGTACTTGCCAATTGTAAACTTAAATAGGTCTACTAGACTTGAAACCCACCTCTTCACAGTAGCTATTATAACTTGCAGTAATAATACTGTCACGTAGAAATGCACAGAGATAGTGCCTCATTTCGACATACAGTGAACTGTACTGGCCTTTATTGATTACAGTTACAAGTACCACCAAGATTCCATGAACTCCTAATTGTACCAGATTAAATACGAAATTATCCGATATTGCAATAAGAGACTGAAATAATGCTTTTAAACCTTTTCATTCATTAGGTTCTTTAGCGTCCTTATGACCTTAAAACGTCCTTTGCTATGAGTTTGGTTATCAACCCAGCAGCTTTTATATTTTTTTTTCTTTCTGTTTTTGTTGAAGAGGTGTTGTGTATCTATGATTCATCACATAGCTATCAGCTTGCAAGGAAGTGACAAAGACGCCATTTTTCGAGCGAGGAAGTCTATCTGTTGCCAGCTGCCATCACTGCGAACTGGACTTGCTTTCTCTGTGATTTTTTTCTACCATGTACGAATTTACTATCCTTTTAGGGAATGTACCCTAATTAAGGCGAGGACCGATTCCTTTCTACTCCTAGGCCTTTCCTATCCCATCGTCGCCATAAGACCTATCTGTGTCGGTGCGACGTAAAACAAGATGTAAAAAATCTATCTTTTGATTCATTGGAAGGTTAAAATCGTGTAATTTTCTGTTCTTGTTGTTTTCTTGTTATTGTTACAGTGTCTGCGGATGACTGTGACAGGCAAAGATGCGCCTTGGCTTACGTGATAGGTTCGATTCTGATGAATTACATATAGATGGAAAGGAAGCTACGAAAAACCATGTCTGGGAAGTCTCTTCAATCTTGTTAGACGTGCTTAAAAGTACCTCCATCATTTCCCTCAACATAATCTAAGTTGTTTAAAGAACGGGAAATTCAACCCGAGCAACAGAGAATGAAGAACATTTTACAAACGTGACACTTGTGGTGACGCTTATGGCACTTAATATTGCGTCTCAGGCAATGAAGCCAGTAATTTATCTCATTTCTTAGTTCAAGTATTAATTTTCCTACATCGTTGGAGAATTATCCTTCATGTACTAAACCTTAATTTCAATACTGAGAATTAGGCTTGAATTCAGAATCATGTAAGGACAATTTTACGTTCTAGCTAACTTATCTCACTTTCAAGCTAGTATTTTTCAGTTATGCGAGGGCAGTTACTTGACTTTGTAGCCAACTCCCTTAAGCAATGTGTGAACAATTATTTAGTTCCTTTTCCTTGTTGAACTGTGTTGGGGGCCGATGACCTTTGACGTTAGGCCCCTTTAAACTACAAGCAGAACTGTGTCGCTGTTTTATGTACCTTAGATACAATTTATTGAATTTGTAATGTTATTTGTCCAAGCGACTACTCGATCAGTGGTAATCAGTCTCGCCAGGCAAATCCAATACTGTCGGCCAACACTTCAGGATCCTAGAACATGAGAGCATTTTGATAATTTCATTCAAAAATCGTTACCGTATAAAAAATATTCACTTCCTAATTGCATACGTATATTATGGCTGATAATATTATGAAAACGATTGTTATTAGTAGTTATTAGGGATAATTAATATATAATAGAGTGGAAACTACCAGCCATGTATTTATTTATCTATCAACCCGCAATCTCCTAATAATAATAATAATAATAATAATAATAATAATAATAATAATAATAATAATAATAATTGCTTGTGGCCTCCGATGAGGCCCGGTGCAGGTCTTTCGAGTTGCCGCCCTATAGGCGACATACGTGGGATGAATTCTAATCTTGAAACGAAACAAACACTCGGTCCCAGATTCAGAGAGCTTAACAAATTCAAGTTAAAATTCCCGACCAACTCTGAAATAAAAACCGAGATCCTCTGAACCAAAGGCCAGCAAGCATACTGAACACGGACAACTTCATAGTAAACTTGTCTTATTGTGTATTTTATAGTTCAGTCTACAAGCTTCGGTGAATGAACGAAGGTCTTCCTAAACCCTAAATTCGTAAAACAGTATGCGTGCCCTTCTGCTATAACACTTACCCTGAAACCATTCAAAGGCCAGCATGCATACTGAATACGGACAACTTCATAACAAACTTGTTTTTTTGTGACTTTTATCATTCAGTCTATAAGCTTCTGTGAACTAACGAAGGGCTTCCTAAACCCTAAATTCGCAAAACGGTATGCGTGTTTTTCTCCTGCTATAACACTTACCCTGAAACCATTCAAGCGTGAATCCTTCATAGCAAGTGCAGCGTGGATCTGTAACCCCATACCAGATGAGTTACGGAGTCTGACGTTGGGCTGTTCATACAAAAAGAAGTATTCATTTCTTAATTAGATGGGTCTATTATGGCTGATAATATTACGACAACGATTATTATTGTGAATTTATAATTAGTATTTTCACGATTATTATGGAATTCCAAATACAGTAATCATTACTTTTTAGGTTTGTTTTTAAAATTACCTCTTGCTACATTCATCGTATTAGTTTAGTGTAATTTTTAACCTTCGTTTAATAATTCATAGCCTTAAGCATAACAGAAAAACAAGGCAAATGAATAAATTTAAATTTGAAGATAAAATCCATACTTTGTCTACAAGGTCTCACGCTTCTCCCACCCTCCGTGGTTGAGTCCATTCATCCACCACTCACCTCAAATGGTCCTATAGCCGAAGCCAGTTCGTATGCACAGATTCATCCACCGAGTTCATGTCCAACTTAG
Source organism: Anabrus simplex (assembly GCF_040414725.1). Taxonomy (NCBI): domain Eukaryota; kingdom Metazoa; phylum Arthropoda; class Insecta; order Orthoptera; family Tettigoniidae; genus Anabrus; species Anabrus simplex. The sequence goes on along the minus strand of NC_090266.1, from coordinate 395,051,151 downwards.
GCGTAAATATTATTGTTGGCTATGCTCTCCTAAAATAGCTGTCACCTTTTCTGTACCACATTCATTCTCACTACCTTCTTGTCAGTTATCTCCAGCACATGAATAATATACAATGAGTCCAGCCAGCTACCTTATCACTCTCGTACAACATAGTCCGTTTGAAAACAGAGCGATACAATATCTGTGAACTCAATTTCTTCCTAAAAATACTGTTGATCGCTACCGTAAGCTTACTGTATTCATTTCATTGAATTTTTGTAGGTTTTCATTTACTATGCTCATCCTAAGTATTTTAAGTTGTTCGAACCCAACTCGGCAGCCCTGGAGATGCTTTTCGGTGGTTTCTCATTTTCACACCTAAGGCTGAGGCACTTTCTATCCTATCGTCGCCATAAGACCTATCTGCGTCGGTGCGACGTAAAGAAAATTGAAAAATATGTACTTTAAGTTATTCTGTAGTTTCAGTTTTTCGTTCCCTTAGTGGCATCCAATAATACATTGTTTCTTCACAATCGCTATCAATTTACGTTTATAAATGCATAATTCTGTATTATAATAGTTGTATCTCTTCTCAAGTTCAAATGTATTAATCTGTAAATTTTCAACGGTGTGATATTAGAACCAAACATTCAGCCTAAGTCAAGCTCCTTGCATTATAACTTAATTAAAACTCTGATATTCAGTAAACGATTCATGTAGACAATGAGCTGCAAAGGTGGAAGATTTTATACTTACATCACTACTTTGAACCAAGAACACATTCTATAGTAAAATATCACGACAGCCTGAATGTCACCTTGAATGCAATTACCTTCCTGTAACAACTTACTGTAACCTAGAACCTAAAATCAATCACCATGGAAAAGGCAGGGTTCAAAAAAATTAGGGGAATATATTTTGTAAATATCGCTCATAGGGTCGGTTGATGCATGCATTTCAGTGGGCTTGGCAGACTGGTATTTAATAGCAACGGCTGGCTCGGTGAGGAAAGCAACGGGAAACTACCTCACTCCTCATTTCCCTACTACGCCTCTTCAGTGACGCCTAGGCCATTTATGACAGCTGTTGGCGGATCTGCAAAGGATCAAACCAGCCTTCGGGCTGATTACCCAACATACATACATTTTGTAACGTCTGGTATGTGAACGTTAATTCTGTAGATGGGCTTCCAACGGTTGTACAGCATACCTTGAGACCTCAGCTATTCAGGGTATGTCAAATCGAAGTTATACTTCACCTCTACGCGTAGCCATGCATTAAAATGTCAGGTGACCCCTCAAAACAAAGTGAATAGCGGTGCGTCCGTGTGTCGTTGTGAGCTACACAGACCACTGCGGTCATTTGAGCACGTTGTACGTAAACCATCACATCCCATGAGATATCTTACCAAGGTTCAAGTGGCAAGGGCCGTCACTTTGATTCAGGAAGGATGCACTTTCCGTCGTGTTGCTGTGGATCTCAATGTCTCTCCGCCAGTTATTCAACGCCTATCGTCGCTAAAATGACACAAGCCAGTTCACAAGGAGGGTTGGACAAGGTCGTGGACGCATGACAAACCCACAGGATGACCGACATCTGACCGTCTGTCCATTGTGACGTCGTTCATCAACTGCCAGAGAATTGCAACAAGACCTCATGAGGGTCACTGGAGACATGGTGTATGACCAGACAGTAAAGAACAGGTTAAGAGAATTGTCCTTACGACCCAGACGTCCTGTTCGAGTTCCCCGTTTAACGCAGCAACATCGCGCAGCTCGCCGTCTGATTGCCCGTACCCACGTCAACCGGCATCTTCGCCAATGGAGACCTGTGTTGTTCACAGACGAGTCCAGATTTCCCCTGACACACCGTGATGGATGTCAACATGTATGGAGACGCCGTGGTGAGCAGTACATACCAAATATTGTCCAGGAAGGCCACCGATTCGGACAAGGTTCTGTGAAGGTTTGGGGTAGCGTGGCATCAGTATTGAAGGGCGTACGGATCTTGTCGTCGCCAGTGGTAATCTTACGGCTGCGGTGCACATCGAGCAGATACTGCTAGAGCATGTCTTGGTTGTTGCATACGGCGTTGGCCCTGAATTCGTACTCATGCACGACAATGCCAGAGCACATATAGCGCGCATCACCAGAGCTGTCTTGCGAAAACTGGACATTCAAGAGATAGAGTGGTCAGCAGTGAGTCCCGACCTTAATCCATTCGAGCATGTGTGGGATAGGCTTGATGGAAGTGTTCGTGGTTGTCCTGTTCCACCACAGACTCTCCAAGACCTCGAACAGGCTCTTATTGAAGAATGAGACCTGATACCGCAACGTGACCTCCGTCGAGTTATACGAAGGCATGCCGCGTAGGTGCCAAGCTGTGATAATTGCTCGTGGAGGACATACACCACCCTGAAGCTCTCCAACTGTCACAAAAATCCACCCTGGAAGACTTTTATCACTTATTTTTCGCCCTAATTTGGACATTTCCATTAGTGTTCTGAAAATGAACGCGAATGCTTCGATGTTCATTTGTATACAGTACTTCAAAGGTAAAGAATAAATGTTTAGTTGGTAATACACCTGGGTGTGAGGTATTGTTTTGTGGAGAGCATGGCGTACGTTCAAAAACCTGTTACCCTAATTGTTTTAACTTTGTATATATTTTCCTTTGTTACTGAGGCATACAACTTCTCTTGATCTGCAAAACATAAGCATACTGTTCATTCCTTCCGTACCATTATTTCCTTCCTTTCTGGTCCTATAAGTCTGGAACAACGTTATATTTCATTCAGTTTATTCTCTACCGTTGATAGCGCCATCTCTAAAATACTTGCAAACACATAGACTTGTGCCCTGATCAAGGAAATACCTTAGCCGTTGTTGGAGTTCTTTCAGTTACGTTACCTGCAGATTGGTACGGAGACTGCTTTCTTCCAATCAGTAGGAATCTTACACAAAAAACCATGCTAATCTTCTACGGAATCATCTTATTCTGCCCTTCCAACCGTGATTCATTGCGAAGTTTATTTCCATATAATAGAGCTGGGATCATTAATGTATCCCATGTTGCTTACGCACAGAAAAGTGGGCTTAAACAGAGAATGATATGAACGTTTCAAATATAACCCTCTTTATTTTCAAATGATAAAATATTCGTTATATGGCACTTTTATTCCACATTTAATTAATTGTACCATCCCCATTACGTCCCAAACAGTTGGTAACAACTTGCTTGTAGATGGTCAACGAGCACGTGTCTCATTTTCACCATCATCCCCACAACTTACACTTGCCAGGTTTTCTCTTTCCAGGAACGATCATTCTGAACCGACGAATGGAATACTGATAGTGTCTTTTTACTGATGTATCATGATTTCATCTTGACTACAATTACTACTGGGGCCGATTACCAAGATATTAGGCCCCTATAAACAACAAACATAGTCATCATCAACAACATCATCACGATTACCATCGCATCTGTGTTTGGAGTCATACTGTGTAGAGCCGATATTTTTATCGGTGGATCCAAGGGAAAAGCACTGGGTATTTCAACCCAGGGAGCTATAGACTTTAATGTGAAATCACAACTGGCGATTGTTGAGAACCGCATGATTAAATGCCCGTCAGTGTACTGCATCCGTTGGCTCTCTCTGTGTTGGTGAAAGTTGAAATAGGTTGTTTCAACAGAAAAATGGCCACGCTCACACCGATTACATCTCAGGGGAAGCTTTTTATGACACTGAAACTTTACAAAGGTACATATCACCGGTTACAATCCCTGAGGAGCACGTGTGGAGTACGAAAGCTAGCCAACTGAAAAACTTCCATCAAACACTGTTAGCTGTGGAACAATTGGTCCTCGTGCGGCTGCAAGTTATGGAACACAATCCAGCGGAAAGTACAGTAGGTCCTTACTGACCCCATGGCTTGAATTTTTCAACAATTTATTGTGGCTCGAAGTGGCCTGTATTTATGTTCGTCCAATCTTGACCATATGGGAACATGAAAAGTTTACAATCGGGTAACTACCCAAATCCCTCGTGTATATTCAGTTGCAGCTCGCCAGTCCCAAATCTTCATGGTGTTGCAACACTCGTTTTGAGTAATAGGTGTAACACAAAGTAAATCCACATATTGCTGCATAGGATATATCATCATATCCTTCGAATTTCAACTTCGAGTGTCTTGTATTCACCCGGGGAAGAATATTCACAGAATGATGATTGTGATATTTCAAGGGGATAATAAACAACGACTTTCACTTTTGAAGTTCCCTCTTGCTTCTCTATTGATATTCTTTTAGAATTAATAGCATTGATGTCATTCTGAATCATGCCCAATCACATATATTCTAAAAACCAGCAGTTTTAAATGAATTAATAATGAATCATAAATCATGAGAATACATGGAACCCGACCAGCAAGAACGTGAATACTCATATTAAGGACCAGATCCCAACCACAGATGATTTGGAATTGGTTACGAACGGATTTGCTGAGTTTTCATGCCCACCTCCCCCAAGACACGAGCATTATTGTAAACGTAATTGAAAATCATCGAGAGAAGTAACAACACATATAATAAATATAACAGGTACTACATTTTACTACATCAAGCTGTTAATTTCACATCCCATTTTGAAGTCAACCAATCAACCAAGGACAGTGCAATATATCCAATCTCAGGGAACCTACTCCAGTATTGTGTCTTTGTAACACCATTAAACACCCGCTACAAGACTCCCTGTGACTCTCAGAGCAAGGGACTATTTATAAAAAGATTTCATGATTTAATAACAACAATAATTTTTTAATTCGCTCTTCTTTAAAATTCTACATTGTTATGACACACATCTTTGTACCTTTTATTGTAACTTGATCAGCATATTGGAGGCCATTTATCCTTGCCCTTGGTCAAAATGTACGAGGGGGAACTACAAATTTCACTGTCTGTCAGAATTCAGCGAAATCATCCAGACGCCATTATCCGTGTAAACAAGCCAGTATATATATATACCTTCAGAGTGAATTGATATGTTACTTTTGCTTTCATCCTTTTATAAAGAAGGGTAAGAACGTAAGACCTTAACTATTTTATTCAGAACAACTGCCAAACGTTCAATGAAAGTGGCTCCCAAAATTCAGCATATATTGAACTGCTAACGACCAACAGCAGTGGATATTATAAAAATAGTATCTCACTATTAATATTCTTTTAGAATAAATATCGTAGATGTTTCGCATAGTCGTCGGAGGGATTTCTCCAGAATATGCTATGTCAATAGTTTCCGAACGTTTCCACTTAAATTACGACGTTAACAGTTTCATTTTATGTTAGTTCATAAGGGACCCGAATATCTAACTTCCTTACATGTTCATTATTCCTAGTAATTTTTTGTTCAACGTCGTCAGTTCTAACTGAATATGAGTGCATGTGAGTATCAACTGATAAAACCTGTTGTCACGCTGTACAGTTCCACGGCGAGTTGTTTAACGATGTATGTCCGGCTCCATGGCTAAGTGGTTAGCGTGCTGGGCTTTGGCCACAGGGGTCCTGGGTTCGATTCCCGGCAGGGTCGGGAGTTTTAACCATCATTGGTAAATTTCTCTGGCATGGGGGCTGGGTGTACGTGTCGTCTTCATCATCATTTCATCCTCATCACGACGCGCAGGTCGCCTACGGGTGTCATATCAAAAGACCTGCACCTGGCGAGCCGAACATGTCCTCGGACACTCCCGGCACTAAAACCCATACGCCATTTCATTTCAACGATGAATGGGTCCAGGATTTGTCGTGAGACAGTGAGTGATGCAAGTGAATTTATCGTATCCATTGGAAATACTTGTGGAAATGATTTAGTTAGGCAAAGTGACACAAACGGTAAAAGCGTTCACCTTCTGAGCCCAAGTTGGCGGGTTCGATCCCGACTCAGTCCAGTGGCATTTGAAACTTCTGCGGGGACAGAAAGAAAAACCCCCTCTACCTCCAAAGTCCTTAAAAAAGTTAGTGGTACGTAAATAAATTATGAATACCAATATGTAAGAGCTTTATTATTATTACTACATAACATATAGTGCGTTCAAGTGTAGCTTGGAGCATTCCAACAACATTTCAGAGTATAGAGAAGAAATTACGTCCTACGTATGCTTCACATTCACTTTGTTCGAGTGTAAATATCAGTATCATTACTGGGAACAGAAATTAATATTGATCACTGCCCTGCGATGCTTCCATTACTGACATCCTGTACAGATTTTTAGGATGGCTATTGCATCCTGAAACAGGATCCGGTATTATTTTTCACGCATCACAGCACATTTAAAAAATCCAACATGACTTCTTTAAAAATCCGATTTATTTTGTGCGTATACACCAATGCATGCGCTACTTTGTTATGAGGAGTGTTGTCTTCAATAAATTTTCTGAATTTGTCGTCTTCCAACCCTGTATAATCACACTTACAGTCGATCAAACAGCGGCGCAATATAACAGAGTTATTCAGAAATGCGTACTAATAAATAATGTTATTGGTTTTTTCATTCCGCTAACTACTTTTAGGGTTTAGTGAGACGCCAAGGTGTCAGAATTCAGACTGGCAAGGGATATTTCACGTGCCAGCAAATCTACCGACACGAGGCTGACGTATTTAAGCACCTTCCAATACCACCGGATTGAGCCAGGATTGAACCAGGCAAGTTGGAGTCAGACGGCCAGCACCTCAACCGTCTGAGCCACTCAGCCCAGCAGAAAGGCCTACTGTGCCTACTTTGTCATAAAACTGGGAGACCAAGACAAGCAGTGGGTATCTCAGGAAGTTTGTAGGATCTGTGTGGAGTAGTTACGACAGTGGGTGAACGGAGAGAGAACGCAGTCATTCGGCATACCAATGGTGTGGCGACAACCTACGGATCACAGTTCTCACTACTTCATCAGTTCGGTGAATATCAAGGATTTTAACCGCAAGAACGAAACTAGGTTTGTGTATCCAAGCAATATTTCTTTCGCAATTCTACCCGTTCCTCATGACCCTGATGTACGAGTACCGCAGCTCCTGGAACAATTAAATGATGGCTCTACGTCTGAAGATGAGGTAGAAATGGCCGGTGATACCATTGACTGCGATTTCTTACCAGAAGGTACTGGAAGAGAATCCACATTCAATCAAATTGTGTTAAATGACTTAGTTCGAGATCTTGCTCTTACGAAAGAGTCGGTTGGGGTACTTGGGTCTAGACTCCCTGAAAGGAACATGTTGGCACCACCTATGACGTGCTGTTAGTACAGACAACGCGAAAAATAATTTCTAACCTTATTTTCTGACAAGGGAACGTTGGTGAATCGCTGCTGAAACTAGAAGTACCTCGTTTTGACACCACTCACTGGAAACTTTTTAGTGATGCTTTCAAGCTCAGTTTGAAAAGCATTCTTCTTCACAATGAAAACGAACTTGCACCATTTCTCGATACTCATTCAGTGATTATGCGGGAAACATATGAAACTCTTGAGATGATGTTATATAAATTATCAGCAACACAAATGGGAAGTGTATGGTTACTTTAGAGTGATAGGTATTCTGACAAATCTACAAGCAGGTTCCACCAGATATTGCATTGGGTGGGTAGGAGAGAGAGAGATCTCCGCTCAGATGGTCTTCACTTCAACCGCAGTAGTACATATCGATGGCTTACTTCTAAAACCTAGTATCTCCCAATGCAATTCCTATCAATTTTCTTCCTTAGGACTGGTCACGTCTCCCAGCCACATATGGATGTACAGTCCTTCAGAACAATTTTCGTTGTGTTCATTTTCCTATGGTTTTATGTAAAGGAAAATGAACCTTAAATACGTTAAACTATAGGAGTGCTTAAATTCGCCATGAAAACAACATCCCTACAATACTGTATGGTAAGGTCCTTTTACCTTTAGACGTCTGCACAGGAAAATGAACACTACGAAAAAGGTTCTTATGGATTTCATATAAATATGTGGCCGGAAGGCGTGACCAGTGTTAGGGAATATAATGGTTAGGAGGAACATTGTAACATACAAGGTTTTAGAAGTAAGCCGACGATATAAGTTAGACAGTTTGTTGAGAAGGTTTATACCTAGGTACATTTAGGGAAACGTGGTGGACTCGGGAGTGGTGAAAAGGTACAGGGATCTGGAAGTCAAGTACGGATGACATAAAAATGTTAGTGTTGAACTGTAGAAGTATTGTAAAAAAAGAATGGAATTAAGTAAGTTAATAGATATGCAATGTTTATGTATAAGTTTTTGCCGGTTTTTGTGGTAAAGAAAACACGTCATTTTCAAGGGAAATTCATTTTGTGTTTATTCAGAATATTGGATATTGGCTTCTACACACTTCGCGCATCTTCCAGGTAAGTTGTGAATACCATGCCAGAAAAACGGCTTGTCTTTTGCTTCAAACCATTCGTCGAGTCATTTTCCAACTTCCTCGAAGTTGCTGAAGTGCTGCTCTGCCAGCGCGTGCCCCATTGATACGAGGAGGTGATGGTCAGATGGCGCCAGGTCGGGGAAGAACGGCGGGTGCGGAAGGATGTCCCGTCCAAACGATTTCAAGGTCTCTTTCACTGGTTTTGCTGTGTGAGACGGCTCATTGTCGTGTAACAAAATCACTTTGCCATGTCTTCTGGCCCATTACGGTCGTCCTTCGATCAATGTGTGATTTAAATTAATGATTTGTTGGTGATAGCGTTGTGCACGAACTGCTTCGACGGGCTTTAAGAGTTCATAATACACAATTTCGCTCAAGTCCTACCAGGCACAAATCATGGTTTTCTTGCCGAAGCGATTTGGCCTTGGTGTTGAAAGACCGGCTTCGCCAAGTGACAGCCACAATTTTCTCCGCTTCGGGTTTTCAACCTAAATCCATTTTTCGTCACCCGTCACAATAAGGTACAGAAATGATTTTCTTTCGTGGCTTTGAAACAGCATTTCACAAGTGAATTTGCGATTTTCCATTTGGGGTTCATTCTAATGGTGTGGGATTCATTTACCGAGTTTACTGACCTTCCCCATTGCTCGTAAACGTCTGATGATTGTTTCTTGTGACACATTTAATGCTTGCACTAATCGCTGTTGATTTTGACTTGGGTAATCATCCAGTAACGCCAGCAATTGCTCGTCTACGTACTTTTGTAGTCTACCAGAGCGCGCACTGCCTTTCACATTAAAATAACCACGTTTAAATTGCCAAAACCATGTCTCACATGTTCTAATCGATGGAGCGTGTTCACCATATGTTTCTACCAGCAAACGATCAATCACTACTGATCTGCATGATCTGCATGATGACTTTCCACAGCTTTTTTCTTTTGATTAAATAAGAAAAGAAATGCCAGCCGCGTTTTTTTTTCAAGCACAAACGTCTCCATGATCACCGAAATATACAACGCAGACGCTAGTGTTTTGCGGACCCACCTTGTGTGTGTTCATAGGTTAATGTCAGACGAACAAACTGACATATTTGTCAAATTCATACACTCCGCACTGATCGCTGGCGTCATCTCTAAGTGAAACCGGAAAAGACTTATGCATACACCTGGCATACTTACCACATAATGTAATTTGAGTTAACTCGACTGAGAAATTATATAATGGATGCAGAAGTTTTCTCACGTAACCGGAGTGTTTATCGTAGAGGTAGGATAGGAATGGTAGACGGGGGGTGGGGGTATTCATTCTGGTGAAAGAAGAATTTGTAATCCACGAGAAAGTTAAAGATGACAAAAATGGAATTCTAGGTGTAACGATCATCTCTAAAGATTATATGCTACTTGATGTTTTTGGAGACCTCGAAGGGGTCATGCAGACGCTGATTTGGAATTATGTAATCATATATATGTGGGAAACGGTATGTAAAGGAACTTGATTGTTTCTGGTGATATCAATTTACCAAATGCCAATTGGGAAGGTAATGCGAACGACAGGAAGCATGAGCAACAAATGGCAAAGGAGTTAATCTGGTAAGGACAGCTGAATCAGAAAGTTATGGAACCAACTATAGGGAAGAATGCTCTGGACGTGGTGGTGGTAAAATCCAATGAGCTGTACAGATAAACTGAAGAAACATATGGTATTGGTGATCACGAAGCTGTTTTGATGATGATGATGATGTTTGTTGTTTAAAGGGGCCTAACATCTACGGTCATCGGCCCCGAAGCTGTTTTTGCGGTAGTTAAAATACATGTGTTACAAATAAGGCAGTAGGCCTACCATATGGCTGATAAGGCAGGCATGAGGGAAGTTTTAAATGTAATTATGATCGGCGGAAGACGATAAATAAAAACGTAAAGTGATTGTGGGATGGGTTTAAAGCAATTGTTGATAAATGTGAAAATAAGTATGTACCTTTAAATGTGGTAAGGAATGGTAAAGACCCTCTATATTATAACAGAGAAGTAAAGTGACTAAGCAGGAGGTGCAGGCTGGAAAGGTATAGATTTAATATAATAATAATAATAATAATGTTATTGGATTTAAGTTCAGCTAACTACCTTTACGGTTTTCGGACACACAGGAGTTATTTTACAAGCCAGAAGATCTACCGGCACGGGGCTGACGTATTTGAGAACCTTCAAATAACACCGAACGGAGCCAGGATCAAACCTGCCAAGTTGGGGTCGGAAGGCCAGCGCCTCTACCATCTGAGCCACTCTGCCAGGCAGATACAGAGTTAGAAATGGTTATGGAAGTAAGAAGAAATTGAAAGAACGTAGTAGGAAATTGAATCTAGCGAAGAAGTCAGCTAAGGATAACATGATGGCAAGCACAATCGGCAGTCATACAAATTTTAGTGAAACCGAGCTCGATAGCTGCAGTCGCTTAAGTGCGACCAGTATCTAGTATTCGGGAGATCGTGGGTTCAAACCCCCTGTCAGCAGCCACGAAGATGGTTTTCCTTGGTTTCCCATTTTCACACCAGGCAAAGGCTGGGGATGTACCATAATTAAGGCAACGGCCGCTTTCTTCCCACTCCTAGCCCCTTCCTCTCCCATCGTCGCCATAAGACCTATCTGTGTCGGTGCGACTTAAAACCACTTGTGAAAGGAAAAGGAATTTTATTGAAAAATAGAAGGGTATATACAGATATTTTAAGGCAGTTTAAGGCAGAAACAGGTTCCAAGAAGGACAGTCCATGAATCATTAATGAGCAAGGGGAGTGTGTATGCGAGAATCTCCGGAAGGCAGAAGTATCAGTCAGCGGTATGTAAAGACGGTTGGTTATAATGATAATGTCCAGATAGAGGAGGTAACGAAGTACTGCAATTTATCTAAGATAACAAAGACATTTACAATAAGATACACAATCTGAAAACGAGAAAAGCAGCTGTAATTGATAAGATTTTCTAGTGATATACTAAAGACAGTGGATTGGGATATAGTACCATATCGGAAGTCCTTATTTGTTTACTGTTTGCATGAAGGAGCTATACCAAATGAATGGATAGTTGCCCTAATAGCCCCTGTGTGTAAGGGAAAGGGTGATAGACGTAAAGCCAAAAATAACAGGTCGGTCAGTTTGTCATGAGTTGCACTTAAGCTTTGGGAATGCATTCTTTCTTATTATATCAGACATATTTGCGAAATTAATAACTGGTTCAATATAATGTATTTAGGATCTAGGAAAGTTTATACCACTGAAGTTTACTTGTAGGATTCCAACAAGGTGTAGCAGATGGAATTGTACTAAATGAAAGAATGACTGAGTGGTTGGTTATATTTCTAGATAATAGAACCCAGAGTATTAGAGTAGGTGAAGCTTTATCTAAAGGAGTGGCCATCAGGTAGCTTTAAAACATAAGAAAAGAAAGTCTAGCTGACAAGTCCAACGTACTGTTACCTCCGTTTCGTATCAAACTAGGACTTATGAAGCAATTCCTTAAGTTTACAAACAATTTAATGGAATGCTTCCGGAATCGGTGACATAGAATCACAGGCATCAGTAATGTCAAAATAAAAGGGGCATTTTCACAGATCTAGATAACCGAAAACGTATTTCTGATGCTGATTTTGAGAACGCTATGTGCGCAGCGGAGCGTTCGGCATGGAAAGCTTTCCAGGATGTAGTCAAAAACTTTCTTCGCAGTACAAAGGTTCCAGACTGCGAACAAATGTTGGACTAATTCTTGTTTCTTTCCAACATGAACTTAATGATCCACAAGTTACATTCACATCTAGACTCTTTCCCTGAGACACTAGGAATGCTGAGCGAAGAGCAAGGAGAAAGATTTCATCAGGATGTAAAGGAAATTGAACGCAAACATCAAGGGAAATGGAACCAAAATATTCTGGCATATTACTGCTTTACTGAAGAGAGGCAATTCAACTACACCTAACAGAAGAAAAGCAACGAAGCGAAGTTTCTTAAAATAAGTCAAGTTATACAATTGAAACCCTGGACTTGCAATTCTATAACATGTTGCCAGGCTTTGAATGATACATTTCGGACTGTTTCGCTCTATATAAATTATTCTGCTCATAAATATAATAGTGTAATATGAGTGTGTTCATATTCATAAAAATAATCAGGAAAAATGGTTTTCCTTACATGTGGTAATACTATACTGGCCCTTTATATGCAAGAGGGTCTTGCATATTCCTTTAGATTTTGCAAAAGAACCTGGTGTGACACAAGTAAACTGACATAATTTCCGGATTCAAAACGCCTCAAATACAACACATCGCTATTTGAATATTATACGATGATCAGAAAGGTAAAATTCGCAGGCTAATAATTCACTCGTGGTTGTTCTCTAGGGCATCTTCGTATTACCATAATCTGAAAGTAAATCGAAGGTATCTTTGTACTTTAGCATTAAACAGTGAGGTGTGTAGCAAAGAGTTCATCTTTTTTTTTGCTAGTTGCTTTACGTCGCACCGACACAGATAGGTTTTTGGCGACGATGGGACAGGAAAGGGCTAGGAGTGGGAAGGAAGCGGCCGTGGCCTTAATTAAGGTACAGCCCCAGCATTTGCCTGGTGTGAAAATGGGAAACCACGGAAAACCATTTTCAGGGCTGCCGACAGTGGGATTCGAACCTACTATCTCCCGAATACTGGATACTGACCGCATTTAAGCGACTGCAGCTATCGAGCTCGGTAAGAGTTCATCTGGAATGTGGATTCATTTGTGTAAGGTTTTCATTGTTCAACATTTACTGGTCTCCTATTTCAACTACAGGCAAATAGCTTGAAGCACTTTTCATGATTTCTTAACTGTCATAATTGTATATTCCGAGGAATCGATACTTTCGTCCACATACATGCACGAGAATGAGAACATTTGTCAGACAGAATTCCCACATGGAATACATTTCCAATATTCTCTAACTCAACGAAATACAAGTAACAACAATAATATGAACGTCTAGAGAGACAATCAGAGTGCTGTCTGCGTTGTGATCCTTTACTCTATACTTCAAAAAGTGTTCCAAACTGTTGTTGAACAACAACCTTATTTAACAGCGGGTTTCTTTGAAGTCGAAGATGGTGATGATATGAATGAAAATGAAAATTCCCAGCCTTTTTCCAGTCATTCGATCGGGTCAGGAATGAACTGAATGGAGCCCCATCTAACGGCGAAGATAGGAATTGTGCCGGCTGCCGAAGCCCTGTCACGCTCCTCTGAGGCAATGATTAATGACTTGTAGATGAATTGAAATGATATTGGAGAGTGTCACTGGAACGAAAAGATGACAGGGAAAACTGGAGTACCCGGAGAAAAACCTTTTCCGCCCCCACTTTGTCCAGCACAAATTTCACATGGAGTGAGCGGGTTTTGAACCACGGAACCCAACGATGAGAGGCCGGCGCGCTACCACCTGAGTCACGGAGGCTCACTGGTGATGATATTGATTATGATGGTTATGTTCACATAATAATGAGTAGTGTGACATTGTTTTTAGTTTTCTATCCATTCAGATTGTGAGATTAATGGTTCATTTGACATTATTTGCACTCATATACTAATTTAGAATTTTCTGGTGGTCTACATTCGCTCTAACACACATATATATATATAAAGTTCTTAATATGTTAAGTTGTCCAGAAACATGTCAATGCATTACTTGTTTTATTAATTACAAAATTATGTGATTTAAAAGATAATTGCAATTGAGGCACTCTATGTGATTCGAAATTGTCATGACGACATTTGTAGGAGTCTTCCATTCCAATATTCTTATTGTTACTCGATAGATTATGAGGGACATTTAATCCCCGTAAGAGTGGTTAAAGTTACAAGGTTAAATGTCAAAAACAGATTCCTTAATATGTATATTTTGAGCAGTAATAGTTGGTATGAGAGAATGGCTGTCTGTGTTCAAAATGTAAATATTAATATCCTATGAAGCCTGTGCATTATTTTTAAATCTGAAAGCATGTCATCCGTCTTATACTGTATATTTTACATAGTGGGGGAAATGGATTTGTCCCTTCGAATTCTTACAATGCAGCCATTATTTCTTAGGGTGTACCATGTCATCAATTCCACATACCTTCTTCTTACTTAGGGTTTCTTTTTGGTAGGGGCTTTACGTCGCACCGACACAGATAGGTCTTATGGCGACGATGGGATAGGAAAGGCCTAGGAGTTGGAAGGAAGCGGCCGTGGCCTTAATTAAGGTACAGCCCCAGCATTTGCCTGGTGTGAAAATGGGAAACCACGGAAAACCATCTTCAGGGCTGCCGATAGTGCGATTCGAACCTACTATCTCCCGGATGCAAGCTCACAGCCGTTCGCCTCTACGCGCACGGCCAACTCGCCCGGTATTACTTAGGTTTCACAGCGTGGTGTGTCATATTCTAATTTCAGTCTCAAGTTTCCCTACATATCCGCGTCAACAGGCTCTTCAGTTTCGGGCTCATTACCGTCTACTTCTTTCCCTTGTTACAGTTGCTCATTGTGTCCCTTCCATATTTCTGCCTTGCATTCCGCCCCTAGAAATGGTTCTCCATCATGCACATCATACGCATAATACGCACCATACACAGAATTTTCCTTCCTCCAGAAGACATTTTTTTTGCTACTTGCTTTACGTCGCATCGACACAGATAGGTCTAATGGCGACGATGGGACAGGGAAGGGCTAGGAGTGGGAAGGAAGCGGCCATAGCTTTAAATAAGGTACAGCCCCAGCATTTGCCTGGTGTGAAAATGGGAAACCACGGAAAACCATCTTCCCTCCAGAGGACAGATTTCCCTATATACACACCCTGATGTTCTCCAAACACTCAATCTTGAATATTTTTATTATCAAATTTCAACCAATAGACCTACTCTTTAGCAGAATCACACTTTATTCGTTGGTTTCATTATTCCTGTTTGATGTCATTTATCGCATTCTTGTTCATTGCTTTGTTGTGTTTTCATTTCCTTCAATTAATCCCTACGCTCTGTGAATCCTCGAGCAACACATTTTTTTAAAAAGATTTGTATGAATTCCTATCTACTCAACTTATCTACAACCTATTTCATTATTATATAGCCGGCCCCGTGGTGTAGGGGTAGCGTGCGTGCCTCTTACCCGGAGGCCCCGGGTTCGATTCCCGGCCAGGTCAGGGATTTTTACCTGGACCTGAGGGCTGGTTCGATGTCCACCCAGCCTACGTGATTAGAATTGAGGAGCTATCTGATGGTGAGATAGCGGCCCCGGTCTAGAAAGCCAAGAATAACGGTCGAGAGGATTCGTCGTGCTGAACACACGACACCTCATAATCTGCAGGCCTTCGAGCTGAGCAGCGGTCGCTTGGTACGGCAAGGCCCTTCAAGGGCTGTAGTGCCATGGGGTTTGGTTTGGTTTTATTTCATTATTATCCATCATTTCTTCAATCTTATTCAATTTCAGACGATATTTCACGAATATTAGGTTGTTAGCATATTACACGTACTACGGGGAAAGTCCTTCACACCATCGCCTGGCTTCTAAACTACTCTTTGTCTATAATAAAGTCTGTCTTATTCATTCCTTCATAGCCAGGTCCTGGTCATGTATGCAACTGGCTATCGTGCCTTTTGAAGAAAGGACTAGCAAGGAATACTTTATGATAATTCAGATATCCACCTACCGACTTCCTCTTTCATTCCTTCCTATGTATTCACATCCAACCAATATACTGTATTACCTCCTATTCCTCGTCTTACTACTCCATTCCAGTCTACAATCACCATTAAGTCTCCCTCTCCTTTTACGTCGGGTGGTATTTGAAGGTACTCAGCTGCAGTCGCTTAAGTGCGGCCAGTATCCAGTAATCGGGAGATAGTGGGTTCGAGTCCCACTGTCGGCAGCCTTGAAGATGGTTTTCCATGGTTTCCCATTTTCACACCAGGCAAATGCCGGGGCTATACCATAATCAAGGCCATGACCGCTTCCTTCCAACTCCTAGGCCTTTCCTATCCCATCGTCGCCATAAGACCTATCTGTGTCAGTGCGACGTAAAGCAAATAGAAAAAAAAAGTACTCAAATACATCAGCCTCGTGTCGGTAGATTTACCGGCACTTAAAAGAACTTGTGAGGGACTAAATTCCGGCTCCTCGGAGTCTCCAAAAAACCTAAAAGTAGTTTTAGGACGTAAACATTATTATTATTATTATTATTATTATTATTATTATTATTATTATTATTATTATTATTATTATTATTATTCTGATGTTATTTCACCATTTACATTTTCATTTTCTTAACATTTGTTTTACGTCGCACCGACACAGCTGAGCCACTCAGCCCGGCGATAATATCTGATGTGCGTGGTATAAATGGGATACGTTTTCAGGAGGAGTACGACACAGATAGGTCCCATGGCGACGATGGGATAGGAAAGGGCTAGGAGTGCGAAGCAAGCGGTCCTGGCCTTAATTAAGGAACAGCCCCATCATTTGTCTGGTGTGAAAATGGGAAAACACGGAAGACCATCTTCAGGGCTGCCGACAGTGGAATTCGAGTCCACCATCTCCCAAAAGCAAGCTCACTGCTGTGCGCCCCTAACCGCACGACCAACACGCCCGATTTTTCATTTTCTCTAACCATCCATATCTCCGTGACATACCACATTGCAGCTCACGGAATGTCAATATCCTTCTCCCCTCTCCTATTAGAGACCTAGTCGAGAACTACGTTTGTTATTTCCTAAACATTTTACCTAAGAGGAAACAACTATCAGTAAATCAAATAATCATATGGGGAGAGATTTGTATCCTCGGTAGTTACGGCTGTAGTTTCCGTTGTTTACAGTCTAGCAGCAGTATAAATATACTTCGGCTGTTTTGGTAATACTCAGATGTTTTCCGTTAATCATCTTGACACTACTCCTGCAAAATCCGAAGACCAGTTACTCCCTTTCCACGGGGCATTCTTTAGTGTGGTCTCTTGGTAGCTACTGTACAGTTCGTAAATGTTGTACCTTCGGCTCTGTAATCTGCTGTTTTGGAACTCCGGAGTTCTCCCACTATAGGAAAGTCTCATTTTCGTGGTTCAG
The DNA here is from genome assembly GCF_040414725.1 of Anabrus simplex. Taxonomy (NCBI): domain Eukaryota; kingdom Metazoa; phylum Arthropoda; class Insecta; order Orthoptera; family Tettigoniidae; genus Anabrus; species Anabrus simplex. The sequence continues at coordinate 395,033,664 of NC_090266.1, read as the reverse complement.
AAGGGAGGAGAGTAACAGGAAGAAGTAATGAGAACGCCTGATTTACAAGCAACTGTGCCACTCAGACAAGAGACACGGACAAAGAAACTGATTGTACAGATGACAGACACGAATACTTACGCTTTCCAACTACAAAATATACATTTAAGACGTCGTATTCTTTCCATTATCATAGTTAATAAAAGCACCCCAAAAATTCACAAATTGCTCCATCCTCTTAATATTGGAGACATTTTATAGTGGAAGAATATTTCCCTTAAAACCCGGTAGCGAAGAATCTAAGATTCCTATATGCACATGAAGGGAAGTGACATTGCAATGCAGACCTTTGAGGTAGCTCAGTCAAACGTAAAATCATTTCATTCATAGTACTTCTTGCGCTCCAGTATTTATTATTATTATTATTATTATTATTATTATTATTATTATTATTATTGTTATTGTTATTACCGTTCTTGTCTTGCGCTTTAACAATCGCTCATTATTCCCGCACCCTTCGTCGGTGGGTTTCCTTGCGTTCTTCGGTCCAAGTCATGCCTGTCTTCATTTGAGGTTTTGTTAGAAAACTCTGTAGACGTTCAAGTTTCTTTTTTAAAGTCCCACTTTGCAAGATGTCATCACGTATGACCCCCAATAGTAGTAAATCCTTTTCCACATCGGCGAACCAGACCACTTTAGTTTTATTATTCGAGTGAACAATCTTTCTGGTCTTATTCGTGTTAAGTGACCGTAGGTAGAAATCCTTCTTTTACTAATAGTGTCTGTTATTTTCTCCTTATGCAGGTATATTTCATGACTATGTCTTCTCATTTTCTCCATTTTCCTTTACTGGGCCCAAGACCTTCTTTAGAATCTTACTTTCTTTTGGCTTCTAGTTGTTCTGCCAGACCTTTCTTATTCTTTCAGAGGCATTCTGCTGCATATAGAGCTTCAGGCTGAATTATTGTACAGTAATGTCTAAGCTTGGATTTGAAATATATTGACCGTTTGTTATAAATATATCAGGTGAGTTGGCAGGTCATTTCCATCTTTGTGATTCTTGATCTGCATGTCACTTTCTATCCACTCGCCTCGGTATTTGAATTTTCTGCCCGTTTTGATTGATCTGTAGATTTCTGGGAGCTGTCTTGATGTTTGTTACGAACTGTGTTTTCTCAAATGAAATCTGGAGGCCTGCCTTAGCCGCTTGCATCTGAAGTTGATTTATTTGATTTTTAGTTGTGCCAAGTGAATCAGAAAAAAATAGCTCGATCATCCGCGAAGGCTGAGCAACCAGTTGTTAGGTTCTTGCTCTTACAACCTAGTCTGGCCCCATTCTCAACTCCTTCATTACTCAGATTTTTGCTCCATTCTCGAATAACTTTCTCCAGAATACAGTTGAAGAGCAGAAGAGTCCATCTCCTTGTCTCACTCCTGTTTTAATGTGAAAGCTGTCTGAAATCTCTTCCCTAAATTTTAATTTGGTGGTCGTGTTTAACAGGGTCTGCTAAATTATTGCTCTCGTCTTGTTATCCAAGCCTAATTCTCTGAAGATCTGGATTTGAGTATCTCGATCAATTGAGGCAAAAGCCTTTCGGAAGTCAATGAATGTCACCACAAATTCCTTACTTCTCAGTTTCGGGTAAGAAATAATGATCCTTAGGTTCATGATTTGTTCAACACATGAGCGCGCTTTCTTAACCCTCCTTGGTATTAACCCAAATTGCATATCCAGTTGTGCCTCTGCCCTGGTTTCAATAACTTTCGAGCGAACATTGTACGTTATTAGAGGAGTAATATGTCGCGATAATTGTTCATATCTGCTTTGCCATTTTCGTGTGAAGTGTGTGAATCAGGGCAGATGTCCATTCACTTGGCAGTTTATCAGTTTCCCATATATCTTGGATGATATCTGTTAACTTATTATCTGCCTTCTCACCTGCGTCTTCCAGAGTTCAGCAACTATTGAGTCATCACCCGGTGCTTCATTGTTCTTAAGTGACTGGATGATTTGTCTGATTTCTTTCCTGGAAGGTTGGGATGACTCTGAGTTGGTGGGCAAGTTTTCCTCAAAGGTAAATATTCTTCTGTTGTTTCCATCTCAGCTAGGCAAGTTGTCTTTGCTGTAACTTGATCACATTCCTGTTTCCACCAAGGATGCTTCATAGGCTTTATATTATTATTATTAATTGCTTTAAGTCGCATGGCGACGATGGGATAGGAAAGGGCTAGGAGAGGGAAGGAAGCGACTGTGGCCTTAATTAACGTCCAGCCCCAGCAATTGCCTGGTGTGAAAATGGGAAACCATGGAAAACCATCTTCAGGGCTGTCGACTCTCACACATAAAGTGAATGACGAGATCAGCAGTATTCTCGTCATCGTTTAGTGAGAGTTCGAGTACTTCCTGCAGGCCAAGGTTCCGTCTCAGGCGAGAGCCATCTGTGCACTCTGTGAGGATGTGAGCCACGGTGCATTCGGCACCATAAGAACACACTGTGGCCGGGGTTCTTCCCTCTTCGATGGCCTATCCACAGCCTCACAAAAGTACGACCTCATTTCATGAAGGCTGGGACGCCACAAGACAGTTGTCATCTCCATTGCTCTCAGCTTGTTGGGATTTCGGATAGTTAGTCACTCTGATTCCCAGGACACCAAGATGGCTAGATGTAGCTGAGAATAAATATCCCTAGCAGGCACGTTCATAGGTCTACATGGTAAAAGCACCGTTCCTTTTGCAGTTTGATCCGCAAGTTCGTTCCCCACAATCCGCACGTAGCCTGGAATCCACGCGAAAATGATTCTGTTGACAGCATCGCACAACCTGGCTAGAAGGTCATGAATGTGCTGCATCCCCGGATGTTGTGGGAAACAGGCATCAATAGACTGCAGAGAATTTAACGAGACGGTACCCACCATAAAAGGGTCTCTTTGGTCACCCAGAGAAAATTAAAGACCTTGTAAGATGGTGAAGAGCTTCTCATTATACATGTTACAGACACTAGGAAGTGAGATCTTCGTGCTAACATTACCGAATTCGAGAGGGGATCCTACGTTTTCTCCTCTCTTAAAATCAACGTCGGTGAAGACATGTCAAGCGTCCGGATACTGATGAACGAAGTCCTGGAAATACCTCTAATGAACGGAGGCATCCGTGTTCACCTAGGATCCACGGAGTAGATCTGGCCGTATATCTGTCCGCGGAACTCACCACAGAGGTACCTCGCTAGGGATCCGCTCACGACAACCACCGATAGCCACATCCAAGTCACGACACAAGCTATCACTTCGTTTTTATGGTTACCACTTGTTTTTAATAGACATAATATAGTCTTATTGAATGGTTTTAAATTGTTATAATTAATTTTTATCAGTGTAATATTAGACCTTATGAACATTTTATGTTATATGAACTGGGCACATGGCCCTGAACTACCATGGTTTAAGTCATTTTCTAACTGATGGTGCTTACGAAGTATAAGTGAAACATGTCCTAGTTCTAACATCTGTATAATGTTTATATCCTATATACAGGGTGTTAGGTGTATACCTGCAGATATTTCTTCTAGCAATAGAGAACGATGTGACGAACCACTATATATCAAACTTTTAGTAATCCTCGGAAGTTATTTTCGAGAGCAAAAAGATACGATGTTTTTAGAATAGGTAGTATGACTTGTTCTTGTGAATGAATAGCTTCGCATTGAGAACAGGCGAGTCACGCGCCATTCGTGCCAAACTGGTTTCTGTTTATGTTTACAAGCAAGTGTGCTACTGTAACAGCTGAACGCTGCCAATGTATTGCACGAGATGTTACGTAACATACTTGTCAAACTGGTTTTATGTTTAAGAGCCACTGAGCTATGATAACAGCTGAAGGTGACTACTACAGTAGTGTATGCCATATTACGTTACATTCTCGCCAGACTGGGTTCGTTGTTGTAAGTATTTAGTTTCCGTTTAGGGGCTTCAGACAACCCTGGTCATCGGTTTCGGACCCTGAAGATGTACCGAATTCTCAGCGTTAATACTGGTTCATTTGCTGTTTTGTCATTTAGGGGGTTGGGATATCTGTGGTCATCAGCCCCGTGGTCTAGTGAGTATGGAAATGACCTGAAAACCTGTATCGGTGCGGGACCAGTACGACTGATATAATTATTGGTTGGGATAAGCGCGCTAGGACGTGAAATACGGTACGATCCCCGTTGTGCATTGCGTAAAGGTAGAAGAAAGATGGCAGTTCCTTACGCCAACGAAAACAGTCATGGGATGCCCAAATGAGTAGCATCGGAATTGAATTATCGAAACACATCGAACGTTTAGTTTCAAATGAATAATGGACATGTTATACAACTAAATAAATTAAACGTACCTATATTTCGTACCTCCTTCCGGGCTGAGTGGCTCAGACGGTTGAGGTGCAGGCCTTTTGACTCCAACTTCTGGCCCAGTCCGGTGGTATTTGAAGGTGCTCAAATACACGTCAGCCTCGTGTCGGCAGATTTTCTGGTACATAAAAAGAACTCGTGCGGGACTAAATTCGGGCACCTCAGCGTCTCAGAAAACCGTAGAAGTAGTTTTTTGCTATTTTGCTTTACGTCGCACCGACACAGATAGGTCTTTTTGCTAGGGGCTTTACGTCGCACCGACACAGATAGGTCTTATGGCGACGATGGGATGGGAAAGGCCTAGGAGTTGGAAGGAAGCGGCCGTGGCCTTAATTAAAGTACAGCCCCAGCATTTGCCTGGTATGAAAATGGGAAACCACGGAAAACCATCTTCAGGGCTGCCGACAGTGGGGCTCGAACCCACTATCTCCCGATTACTGGATACTGGCAACACTTAAGCGACTGCAGCTATCGAGCTCGGTGTAGTTAGTGGGACGTAAAGCAATTATTATTATTATTATTATTATTATTATTATTATTATTATTATTATTATTATTATTATTATTATTATTATCAGGTACCGTAATTAAAAGCTGAAATACGTGGAAGAAAATAGTAAAATACGCGTGGTTTAAGAGGAAACAAGATGAAATGTATGTCACGTGAGTTAGCATCGGACGCAGTAGTTACCTACAGATTACTATGCTTAAGACGAGAACCAGGTCAAGCTCGTGGGGATGAGTCAGCTGTAATCTCGTACTGGGTATAAACATCAAACATACACATCAACAAATCTAAGAAACATAATCAAGGTTACGCGTTAGAGAGATGTAGCTATTAACCTGAACGCCAGGCCGACGGTCGCTTTCATGAGTACAGATGAGTTATCAAATTATACACAATCCACAGATATCGAAGGTATCTAAGAAGATTCCGCCACAACTATATTACATTTTACTATGATGGTGCTAATAACAAATCGCAGCAGCTATTGGCTTTACGTCGCACCTACACAGATAGGCCTTATGGCGACGATGGGACTGGAAAGGCTAGGACAGGGAAGGAAGCGGCCGTGGCCTTAATTAAGGTATAGCCCCAGCATTTTCCTGGTGTAAAAATGGGAAACCACGGAAAACCGTCTTCTGGGCTGCCGAGAGAGGGGTTCGAGCCCACTATCTCACGAATAATGGACACTGGCCACGCTGAAATGAAATGTCGTATGGCTTTTAGTGCCGGGAGTGTCCGAGGACAAGTTCGGCTCGCCAGAAGCAGGTCTTTCGATTTGACACTCGTAGGCGACCTGCGTGTCGTAATGAGAATGAATTGATGATGAGACAACACACACACCCAGCCCCCGTGCCGGCAAAATTAACCTATGATGGTTAGAATTCGCGACCCCGCTGCGTATCGAACCCGGGACCCCTGTGATCAAGGACCAGCACGCTAACCATTTAGCCAAGGAGCCGGCCTGAAAGCCGGTGATGTTGTGGTACATAAGCACCTGTATCCACGACCTGCGCGTCGTGATGAGAATGAAATGATGATGAAGATGGCATATACACCCAGTTCCCGTGCCAGCAAAATTAACCATTAAGGTTAAACTCCCGACCCTGCCGGGAATCGAACCCGGGACCCCTGTGACCAAAGGCCAGCACGCTAACCATTTAGCCATGGAGCCGGACTTAAGCGATTGCAGCTATCGAGCTCGGTAAATCGCAACAGATTACGCTACTGCGTGTTAAGATGATGTCGGTAGAATAAGACATAAGGCTGCAGTAGAAGAAGTGGCAGAAGAAGGTAACGAGAGCCACATGGTCAAGCAGTACAGAGCCGAACAAAGCGCACATTAGTGACACAGACATAAGAGTGGCGTGGTCGTAGGAACTACAGTCGCATGAGTAACACTCTGTTGTAGAAAAATAACTACCATACAGTACGGGCTCCGTAATTCCAGGTGGACGGTAACAAGACTATCTCGAATAGAAAAGTACGGATTTACGAACGTACACGAAAACGCCTGTGAACAACAAAATGTACCTATGTTAAACATTACAGTACAACAGTTTAGAAAACAAAAACATACAGATTGCCTTACACTAAAAGAAATTTTAATTTTTCTTTTGTAAATTAACAAAACACTCTAGGCAACCTTCTTAAGTTAAATGTTAACTTATACTTCCTATTTCAGTAATGATGAATATAAAACAATTATTTTATTGAATATTTATACGTGATGATGATGATGATGACGACGACGACGATGATGATGATGATGATTGCTGTCTTAATGTCATCGGCCCTTAAAATCAAAGTGTCCTCTGTTTTAACTCGTAGTGAATAAAAAACAAAATATAAATTGCTCGAAGCCTTTCCCGATAGATTCATGAAGGGCGACCCGTGTTCTGTTCTGCCACACGATACACTAGCAGCATATCATGGTATTCGTGGTATTCATACACTGGCATTATTCAAGTAATACTACTGATTCTACTACTACGAAGTAACTCGCGTACTAGTACAGACGATAATTCGCATCTCTGACAGCTGTTATTCAGGTCAAGGTCAGACAGACCGGTTTCATGTAGGGGCGGGGAACCCGTCCAGCCACATCCCCTTCCCTAGGTACAGCAGACAACGGAATCGGCACGAGACATGTTTAGTGCTTTTGTCGAACTGCTTACGTGGAATATTTTCCCACAGTGCGATTTCAATATCATGGTCTTTTGGGAGTGCAACTCGCCGTATGCAGAAACATCCCGCGTTGACGTCTATGTAAATAAAGTTTATTACGTCAACGAAAGAATGCATGGGATATGATTTCCAAGTGAGTAGTATCGGAACTGAAATGTCAAAACACATCGAACGTTTTACTTCATACAAGTAAGGGACATGTTATGAACATAAATGAATTAGACGTACCTTCCTTTCGTGCTTCCAACCGAAGAGAACTTTAAATGTAAATGAAAGCCTTCTAGCTTACTGCTGATTTTGCAGTGCCTATTAAACGTATCAAAATAAACGTTGCCAGGCTGAGTGGCTCAGACTGTTCAAGCACTGGTTTCATGAACTTAGCAGGCTCGATCCTGGCTCAGTCCGCTGGTATTTCAAGGTGCTCAAATACGACCGCTTCTGATCGGTAGATTACAGGCACGTTAAAGAATACCTGTGGGCAAAATTCCGACACCGCGCGTCTCCATTGGCACGTAAAGATGTATTATTATTATTATTATTATTATTATTATTATTATTACTGGGCGAGTTGGCCGTGAGATTAGGAGCGCGCAGCTGTCAGCTTGCATCCGTCGAAAAGCCAGTAACAATATTATTATAAAAACTGTGTTAGTCTATTATTACTAACTATTATGAAAATAAAAGTTAATCGCCCCACTCAAACATCGTAGCTCGTAATCTGTCAGAAAACACTAAAGAAAATAGTGAACTTTTAACTTTTAACAGGTCCGAATTATTATTAATATTATAATTGCAGACATGTCTCCGAAATTACCGAAACATGTACTTACAAATTGTTTTACGTCGCACCGACACAAATAGGTCTTACGGCAACGATGGGAGAGAAAAGGGATACAAGTGGGAAGGAAGCGTTCGAAGTCTAATAAAGGTACAGTCCCAGCATTTCCCTGATGTGAAAATGGGAAACTACGAAAAACCATCTTCCCACTATCACTAGAATACAAGCTCACAGCTGCGCGCCCCTAACCGCACGATCAACTTACTCTAAGCTCCAATGGCGGTCTGAGTAGCTCGGACGATAGAGCGCTGGTCTTCTGATCCCACCTTGGCAGGTTCGATGGCGGCTCAGTTCGGTGGTATTTGAAGGTGCTGAAATACGCCTGTCTCGTGTCTGTGGATTTACTTGCATTTAAAAAAGTACTGCGGTACAAAATTCTGGCACTTCAGCGTCTCCGAAAACCGTGAAAATTAGTGAGTGAAACGTTAAGATATTAGTAGTAGTAGTAGTAGTAGTAACATTATTATTACGGAAGTTTTAATTAAACGGGTCCGTTACATTACCTATCGGCACTTACTGTCCAGTAATTAGCCTTCTGTCCACCTCTGTGGTATAGTGGTTAGTGTGATTAGTTGCCACCCCCCAGAGGCCCGTGTTCCATTCCCAGCTCCGCCACGAAATTTGAAAAGTGATACGAGGGCTGGAACGGGGTCCATTAAGCCTCGGGAGGTCAAATGAGTAGAGGTGGTTCGATTCCCACCTCAGCCATCCTGAAAGTGGTTTCCCGTAGTTTTCCACTTCTCCAGGCAAATGCCGGGATGGTACCTAACTTAAGGCCACGGCCGCTTCCTTCCCTCTTCCTTGTCTATCCCTTCCAATCTCCCCATTCCCCCGCAAGGCCCCTGATCAGCATAGAAGGTGAGGCCGCCTGGACGGGGTACTGGTCATTCTCCCCAGTTGTATCCCCCGACCCAATGTCTCACGCTCCAGGACACTGCCCTTGAGGCGGTAGAGGTGAGTCCGGAAACCAACCCTGGAGGGTAAACAGATTAGGAAAATGTCTCACGCTCCAGGACACTGCCCTTGAGGCGGTAGTGGTGAGTCCGGAAACCAACCCTGGAGGGTAAACAGATTAGGAAAAAGAAGAATAAGCCTTCTATTAGAAATGCCCGGCGGCAATTCCACAGTAGACCGAGCTCGATAGCTGCAGTCGCTTACGTGCGGCCAGTATCCAGTATTCGGTGGATAGCAGGTTCGAACACCACTGTCGGCGGCCCTGAAGATGGTTTTCCGTGGTTTTCCATTTTCACACCAGGCAAATGCTGGGGCTGTACCTTAATTAAGGCCACGGCCGCTTCCTTCCCACTCCTAGCCCTTTCCTGTCCCATCGTCGCCATAAGACCTATCTGTCTCGGTGCGACGTAAAGTAACTAGCAAAGCAAATCCACAGTAGCTATTTTTCCTTCGAGCAATGTTCACGCATATTTGCAGCTACGGTTTTTGAAATCTGTCTCATTAATAACAGTATGACTGAATACTTACAACCTTTTCTTTCAGTGTCCACCGTCCTTTCACTGACCTGAAAAGTTTATGAATAAGCATAGAAAACTCGCATTGTCTGTTGTCAGAAATTCATCGTGGACTGTCGCAATAAGAGCACAGAAATGTTGCGCTCATTTTTAATTTACTTATTAACTATTTCCTTTCATTTTGTCAGCTGGGATCACTGAGTAATGCCATTGACGTCTTAAAAATCACACACAACTACACAATACTTGATTCGCATGTATGTGCTGGTACGTATCTTCGAGGTCACTGTAAGAATTCTGTGTACATTTCACACAGAGTACCCTAGACCGCTTTTCGAGTACAGCAAGTGGCTTGGCACGTGAGTCATCCTCTCCTACTTGCCAAGGCTTTAGGGGAAGTGCACAACAACATGCGTTGGCCTGCGATAAGAAACAGGTTCAACAAGCCCTATACTCTGCTACTGTGCTTCCACTACGCGTGGACAGAATGACGTAACCGGCATATCCTGCTACGGCCGTTCAAAACACATTAGGTCCTGAAATATTTGGCTCAGTTATGGGCAAACTAATAGGACAAGGTAAAAAATACATAGCATATATTGTGAGATGTATTTTTCTTTGCCGTCTAGCTTAATATCTGCACGTATACCCCTAACATCCTGTATAAGGATTCTTATTTATTGGAAAGGTGGTTTTAATTAATATTGTAACTTCTATTTTCTGAAATCCAATACGGTTTTATAATGAGATACATTAATTGCTATAGGAACAACTACGTGTAAAGATGGGGAAAAAGCGTACATATTGGTGGAATGATGATTTGAGAGCAGCTTTTCAACGTAAAAAGGAAGCTTATCAGAAATGGCTCCAAACAAGGGCTGATGCAGACAAGGAATTGTACGTAGATGAATGAAACAGAGCGAAACATATAGTTGTTGAATCCAAAGGAAGTCGTGGGAAGATTTTGGTAATAACCTGGAAAAGCTACGTCAAGCAGCAGGGAAACCTTTCTGGACAGTAATAAGGAATCTCAGGAAGGGAGGGAAAAAGGAAATTAACATCGTTTTGGGTAATTTAGATGAACTCATAATAGATCCCAGGGAATCACTGGACAGATGGAGGGAATATTTTGCGAATCTTCTCAACGTAAAATGAAATCTTCCTGGTGGTGTAGCGAATAACCGAGCTCATGGGGAGGAGGAAAATAATGTTGGTGGAATTACGCTTGAGGCAGTGGCAAAGGTAGTAAATAAACTCCATTGTCATAAAGCAGCAGGAATAGAAGAAATTAGACCTAAAATGGTGAAGTATAGTGGTAAGGCAGGGGTGAAATGGCTTCATAGAGTAATAAGAATTACATGGAGTGTTCGTAAGGTACCTTCGGATTTAACAAAAGTAGTAATTGCACCTATCTATAAGCAAGGGAAAAGGATGACTGCAACAACTATTGATTAATATACCAGGTAAGGAATTCATTGGCATCTTGAACGGGAGGGTGCCATCAGTGGTTGAGAGGAAGTTGGATGAAAACCAGTGTGGTTTGAGGCCACTGGGGGGCTGTCAGGATCATTATGCACCAGGTATTTGAAATATGGTACGAGAGGAATAGACAGTTATGTTTATGTTTCATAATTCCAGAAAAAAGCATATGCCAGGGTACCGAGGGAAAAGTTGTTCGCCATACTGGGGGACTATGGGATTAATGTTAGATTATTAAGATCAAGCAAAGGCATTTATGTTGACAATTGGACTGCAGAGAGAATTGATGGTACAATGAGTTCTTGGTTCAATGTACGTACAGGGGATAGACAAGGCTGTAATCTTTCACCTTTGTCGTTCGTACTTTGCATGGATAATCTGCTGAAAGATATACAGTGGCAGGGTGGAATTCAGTTAGGTGGAAATGTATTAAGCAGTATAGCCTATGCTGACGACTTGGTCTTAATGGCAGAGTGCCGAAAGCCTGCAACTTGGAACTTGAAAGTAGGTGCAATGAGTATGGTATGAAAAATAGCTTTTCCGCAAACTACATTGAGTCAGTAGGTAAGAAATCCAAGAGAATTGAATGTCAGATACCAAGACGACGATGTTCAGACTCAGTTTCTAAAGATTTAAAGATAAGAGATGTAGAACGAAATGAGGCCACATCACTAGTTGCAAATAGAGGATTGTGGCGACGTTTAGTAAATTCACAGAGGTTTGCAGACTGAACGTTGGAAGGTACAACGGTCTATGATGATGTATGTATATTCAGTAATCCACGAAATATTTGTGACGTTTTACTGGAAAGTGAAAGGGGATATCACACTATAATTAACAACTTAGTACCGACAAGGGTGTCGGACTCGTTGGCTGGATGGTCATCGTACTGGCCTTCGGTTCAGAGGATCCCGGGTTCAATTCCCTGCCGGGTGGGGGATTTTAACCTTCATAGGCTAATTCCAGTGGCCCGGGGGCTGGGTGTTTGTGTTGTCCTCAACATCCCTGCAACTCACAGACCACACATAACACTATCCTCCACCACATTAACACTCAGTTACCTACACATTGCAGATGCCACCCACCCTCATCGGAGGGTCTGCCTTACAAGGGCTGCACTCGGCTAGAAATAGCCACACGAAATTAAATTAAAATTTAAACCGAGTAGTTTAAACTAGATAGAATACAAACTTATTTGATCATTAAGGGTGGATTGTTGAATAGGAAAGAATTAGAAGAGGAAGAGCAGTAAGAAGAATGTGATGAATTGAAATCCTGGACAGTATGATGTTTTCTAAATCTAGAATGGTCAACTCCGAAGTAGATAAATTTAGTAAAATTTAAATAATTTCTAAAGCTAATCATCGTAACTTTGGTCTCCATCCACTTCTCTTAACCTCCATGGCCGATCCCATTATTCTGCTAGGTAACCTATTCTCCTCTATTCCATGCACAGCTTTATCCTTCGAGTTCCTTCCTAATTTAACCTCTATATCTCATTCTGGGTATCATCCTGCCGTTGAGCCCACCTATTCTTACCAGGAACCATGTCCGTAACTCTCATCTTAGGAAAATGATACCCTGAGTCCACCCGTACAGTAAAGTCGGTCTTAAAACAGACCGGTATCAAGATGGCTTCGTCTGGAAGCTGACTTCTTTCTTACAGAATACCGCAACTGGAAGCTCACTGCGTTAGCTTTCCTTCACCTTGATTCAATTGCAATTATACTATATTAAAATCCCAAGAGAATACCCATTCTAAATACCTGAAACGATCCATTTGTAAGGCCTACTATTTAGTTTTCTCTACCGGTCATTCAGCCCTCCTAGATGTGTTACTACTGATATCATCTTGGTCTTGGGAGCAGTAAATATCAGATCATGCTTGCTAAACGTATTTTCAAGCTCTGAGATTTTACACTGCAGGCTTCGTAAAGGTGAACCTTTATGTTTTGATTGAAACTATGTAATCTTATTCTCGACGAAGAGCATCTGAGAAGGCATACGCACTCATTTTTTGATACATAACTTTATCAAGTTTCACGTCATCTTAATTTAATTCATTTAATATTAGTGGAGCAGATTTAATAGAGCTTAAGAAGATACTGAATTTTTTGCTAAGAGACGTTTGTGTCGGGGGATAAGTGTGCTTGAATTTGGACGTCATGTATCCTTCACATTTTCAAATATCAACTCAAGGAAATGCTAGGATGGTAACTTTCACAATACCATGGTACCCCAGCCACAATGGCTCCAATTACTTTTAAAAACACTCCTCATTAATATTCAGTACTCGGCGTTATGAAGTGAAACATCTGAACTTAGAAAGTGCACTTGCTGAAGAACTTGATGTTTGAAGGACCTAATTTAAACTGCCACTTGTATCATTAAATATCCTTCTTATCTGTATCGAATAAAAATGTCGACCATAAGTAGGGCTACAGTCTTCACCGAACGTACTTTGTAATATTCACTCTTGTCGCTTACTGTGACTAAAGGTACTTGCGATCTCGAATCAGAGGTCTTATCATTTTAGTTGGATTCTGAAGCCTGGAATGTGGTTTTCTATTTCGAAGATCTGACATCAGTATGTTGATGCGAGTTCGAACTGCAGTCATATTAGATAATAGTAATTATAATCATGCCGGGCTGAGTGGCTCAGCCGGTTGAGGCGCTGGCTTCTGACTCCCGTTTGGCTGGTTCGATCCTGGCTCAGCCCGGTGGTATGTCAAGGTGCTCAAATACGTAAGCCTCGTGTCAGTAGATTTACCGGTATGCAAAAGAACTTTTGAGAAACAAAATTCCACCACCTCGGCGTCTCTGAAAACCGTAAAATTAGTTAGTGGGACGTAAAGCAAATAAGAATAATAAACATCACATTCGCCGATCGCCAACGGCCTGGATGTTAGACCCACTTAAACAGCAAGAATCACCATTTTCGTCGAGATAACACTTTCAAGGGTCCGTGAGAGAGGATTTGTTATTCTGACCTTCGAAATCGGCTTCGGTAAGTTTTTTAGATAGTGGAACTAAGATGGTGTACATTCTGGAGAGCTTGGAGTAGAATTCTTTCCCATCACAGCAGTTGTCATGAGTTATTTTCCTAGATTTTGCGAATACGTGCGTCACAATGATATTTCGTTTCGAATCCAACGGAGCTAATTTCAGCACTAGGGCCTTGCAATATTCATTGCACACATTACCACGATCCTAAGCTCAGGTAACAGTACTTGAAAAAAATGTTCATATCCTTAACAATAACATTCAAAACATTTCTTTCAGAATTCTCATTTGTTAGAAACATACAGCTCTGAATGAAACAGGTTTTTCTGTAGATTATATCCCCAATACATTCTTTTCGAAGCCTTTCTTTTTATGTGTGTCCAATGTGTAAGCGGATGCATGATTCATCCATTCTTAGAATTCCGAGATATCACCCAGACAACATTTTTCCACGCAAGCAAATCTGCCAGTTGCTAGCTGTTTTTAGAGTGAATTGGACGTGTTCGTATCGCATCACTCCTTCTAAAAGTAAAGGTAAGGTATTACTCTCAACTTGTTTAATGAAAGGAAAATATGTGCATCGTAATACATAATTGCCGAATATTCGAAAGTCCAGTTGTGAAAAGTGAACTTTTTTAATGTATTGTGTCTGGAAATTCTGAACACTATAATGGGAAAGATTATGGAGTTTTTTAATGCATTTCACCGGCATTTCTCTTAATTAGAGTCGGAAAACTTTAAAAAGTATCAGTCCTCTGTAGCTATTATATTTTTTTATTTTATTTAGTCTAATAACATGGAAGGTGTCTATATAATTTATTATTTTTGTATTATGTTGATGTACCTACCTCATTGACTGATAATATTAATCAGAATTTCCTTGAATACTATTATGCTTTGGTAAGTGTGTATTGACGGAAGTGTCATTTTCCCAGTTCCTGGAATAAGGCCCTGCATGATTCCTCGTCTGAAATTCCCTGTTCGCACCGGATTGTTTTCTTTTGCTACATAAAAACGTCCTGAGACCTCGTTCAATTCCCCATATTATTGTTCCATACAATAGATGCAATAAAAAAAGCATAGTAAGCAGATGTTATTTTGGGTTTCCTTACGCATTTCTTCAGTTTTCTGCAACAAATATGTGACTGGGATCTGTTTCTTACACATTAATAGTGTATGAATATTAGAGCTCTATTTTGAGTCTAAATGGATTCCTTATTATTTCCCTGACTTGTTGTTGTCATCCCTTGTTGTACTGCTTAGATGAAAGAATGCTTTTTCAGTACTGTTTGCTTTTTAATCCCAATTTATTCCCCTTCAGTTATGCCAACGGTTCCTGAAACGTTTTCCATTTTTAATTAACTATATTTTCCAGACCTTTATCCATTGTTATGAGAGTAATTTCATCCGCATAGAGTAAAGACTTACGTGATAAGTTCCCGGGAAGGTCATTAATACATACAAAATTGAAAAGGCCCTACTACAGACCCTTAGACTACTCTTATTTTTACGTCGAGTAACTCCAAGTGCTGATTGTCAACGGCTGATATTTAACTTCTGTTTGAGAATGAATATTTAATTAATGATAGTTGAAGAACCTTAACTCCGTAGTGCTTAAGTTTAGAATTAGCATCTTATATGTCACTGTACCAAAGGCAGTGGCGTGCGGTGAACATATTCATTACCCCACATGCAAAATAGTTTTTTTAAATATAAATAATCGTAGCCTCAGTACACTCTGTAAAGTCAACACTGCCATTTTATAACGCTGCATTTTTTGTGGAATGGTCTACCTGAGTAAGATCTTTCAAGAATATTTTCAACCGCACACTTGCACATACTTCCAAACTGATATTCACGGCAGTGACGACACCATCAAAACTTAATCTATAGCTGATTTTAAACAATGTACTTACAGTCTAATCCGGTGACGCATCGTGATAGTACAGTCATGGTTTTCATAAAAATACACAGGGACTAACTATTTGATTTTACTTAAAAAGCCTAATCTAAACTAATCAGCAAAATTTAACTGATATTTTTCCGTCGTGAATGTTTTATACTTTCACTCGCATACTGAGTGTACGTGCATCAACGACAAACGAGGGAAAATATTTGTCATGACGTATAGCACACGTTATATTCATGAAGAATGCCACAGTACTCGCGAAACTTTCACCTATGATCCAAGATGACACTACAAAAATTCACTATAAACCACCATCACACACAACCATTCGCGCTTAAAGCGTGTTCATGCTGCGCAACCTAAGTATTTTTCTGCGGCTATCGAAACACATATTCTACACGTGCCATCAACGAATTGCTCGAAAAAACTGTATACATGCCGAAAGCCAATGCAAAAATATATTCTTCTATATTACAATTGATTTCATATACTGGCTCTCTTTTTATTAGCAAGACGATGTGCAAGTGGCTATACTGTTTAAATGTTGATATTTTTTCTTTCAATCTCTAGTGTGTGGCGCTGGAAACTTCTAGTGTCAAGTATTAAAACTAACACCCCTTACCTAAGCCAGCTGGTCTGTCGCCATAGATTGCTGTCGGGGGAGGGGCCACAACTTCGCCTCGAGAAAGCTTCAAGTGCATGCGTCACCCAACCTTAAATTTCGCTGGGGGTAGCTCTCTATCGCGCCGACAAGGAAACCCATCTCGCTGGAGAAGCTGAACTGCGGTTGTGCGAGCGGATTGTCGAGACAATTGTACTTGCCTTGGCTTAGATGTTCGCAATTTTTCAAATATCTATATATATATAAAGTAACTTGTCCTGACTGACTGACTGATTCATCATCGCCGAGCCGAAACTACTGGACATAAAGAAATGAAATTTTGGAGATATATTCATATTAAGATGTAGGTGCTCGCTAAGAGAGGATTTTTGGATATACCGTCGCTAAGGGGGTGAAAAGAGGGGTGAAATTTTAAAATGAGTGTGTCTATATCTCGAAAGTTTAAAAGTTTACAGATGTAAAAATTGGTATTTAGAATCTTCTTTAAAAATAAGGAAACACATATTTTATTGTTTTCAGAAAATCCCAATAGGAGGGGTGAAAAGGGGTGAAAATGGGGAAAATGGGTTGAATGCCCTTAATCAGTATACCAGTACTTATATCTCAGAAACTGAAGATATTACAGACCTGAAAATTGGTACTTTTGATCTCTTTTAAAAATAAAGAAACACGTATTTTTTTGTTTTTGGAAAATCCAATTAATGGGGGGGGGGTGAAAAGGGGGTGATTTTTTAAAATGAGTGTATCTATATCTCAAAACTGTTACAGTTTATAGATGTAAAAATTGGTATTTAGAATCTCCTTTAAAAATAAAGAAACACGTATTTTTTTTTGTTTCGGAAAATCGCAATAGGAGGGGTGAAAAGGGGTGAAAAAGGGGTTGAATGCCTTTGATGAGGCTACATATATTTCAGAAACTGAAGATATTACAGACCTGAAAATTGGTGTTTGGGATCTCCTTTAAAAATAAAGAAACACGGATTTTTTTGTTTTTGGAAAATCTAATAAATGGGGGGGGGTGAAAAGGGGGTGATTTTTAAAATGAGTGTATCTATATCTCAAAACTGTTACAGTTTATAGATGTAAAAATTGGTATTTAGAATCTCCTTTAAAAATAAAGAAACGTATTCTTTTGTTTTCGGAAAATCCCAATAGGAAGGGTGTAAAAGGCTGAATAATGGGTTGAATGCCTTTAATGAGGCTACTTATATTTCAGAATCTGAAGATATTACAGACCTGAAAATTGGTATTTGGGATCTACTTTAAATGTAAAGAAACACGTATTTTTTCGTTTTTGAAAAATCCAAATATTGAGGGGTGAAAAGGGGGGTGAATTTTTTAAAATGAATGTGTCTGCATCTTAAAACTTTAAAATTTACAGATGTTAAAATTGGTAGTTAGAATCTCTTCTAAAAATAAAGGAACCGAACTGAAAATTTGTATATGGGATCTCCTTTAAAAATAAAGAAACACGTATTTTTTTAGTTTTTGGAAAATCCTATTAATGGCGGTTAAACAGAAGTGACAAATTGGGGTGAATTTTTTGAAAGATTATCTTGGAAACGTAAAATGTTACAGACGTAAAAAGTGGGTGTTTGGAATCTCCTGTAAATGTAAAGAAATATAGGTGATTTGTTTTTGGAAACTCCACTTAAGGGGAACCCAAAAGGGGTGAAATTTTAAAATGAGAATTTTTACAGTATATCTAAAAAAACTTAACATGTTACAGAAGTGAAAAATTGTATTTTTATCTCTATTAAACATAAAGAAACGTGTATTTTTAATTTTCGGAAATACCACTTGGGTGGAGGGGGGGGGTGAAAGTGACTGAAAATGGTGTTGAATTCTTTTGATTAGGCTACTGATATCTTAAAAATGAAGATGTTACAGACGTGAAATTTGATATTTGCAATCTGCTTTAAAAGTAAAGAAACACGTATTCTCGGAAAATCCAATGAAGCGGGGGGGGGGGGGGAGGGGGGTGAAAGAATTGAAAAATTAATTGACTTTAATTGTATGAGAATATATACATCTAATAAAAACTAAAGTTGTAACAGACGTGAAAATTCGAATTTGGATCTCTTTTAAAAACAAAGAAAAACGCGTTTTGGGGGGGAAACCATCTTGGGGGGCGGGAGTGTAAAGGAGTTGAATTCCTTTCATGAGGACACATAAATCTAAAAGTGAAGAAGTTAGAGTCGTGATAATTGGTATTTAGAAGATGCTTCACTATTAAAGAAACAAGTATTTTTTGCGGGAAAATTCACTTAAGGGGGGGGGGGAGTAGTTTGAAATGAAGTGACAAAAGTAAATTATATTTATGGGGATACTTATATCTCAAAACTGAAGGTAATAGACGTGAACATTGGTGTTTGGA
Source organism: Anabrus simplex (assembly GCF_040414725.1). NCBI lineage: Eukaryota > Metazoa > Arthropoda > Insecta > Orthoptera > Tettigoniidae > Anabrus > Anabrus simplex. Next base: position 395,014,911 of record NC_090266.1, on the reverse strand, counting down.
ATCTCCCTTAAACATAAAGAAACACGCCTTCTTTTAATTATTTTTTTTTGGGGGGGGGGGCGGTTGGCAGTAAAAACTAACGGCGATGGGGTGTAAAAGGAGGTGAGGCCAATTGATTTTACTGTTCTTAATGTACTTATAAGGATCCTCCGTTGCTCAGGCGGCAGCGCGCCGGCTTCTCACAGCTGGGTTCCGTGGTTCAAATCCCGGTCACTCCATGTGATATTCGTGCTGGACAAAACGGAGGCGGGACAGGTTTTTCTCCGGATACTCCGGTTTTCCCTGTCATCATTCATCCCAGCAACACATAATAGAAAGAATAAGAATAAGAATAACATTAATAATAATAATAATAATAATGTTCCGGACCGTCGTCAAATATGCGGACCGTGCTGGAAACGGCTCCTGGACGGGTAATGACTAAGAATGCAGTCCGGCCGCGGGTTCATTGCCGCCAAGGCGCCCAATATGACACTACGCCGGATCTCCTGAAGGATTTTATCCAGATTAAAAATGATTATAGGAAAATACGGTATGGCAAAGATTTACGGACCCAACTGACCGGGAAGAATGCCTGAGCCTAGCCCGGGAAGTACGAAATCGATTGCTGGAAAGGAAGATTGAAAAATGGGAGGAAACCAGCCGTAATCTAATAGAAAACGAGTCAGATCGGGAATTTTGGTGGATTCTCGCTGAAAACGTGTCAAATCGCGAATTTCGGCGGATTATATATCTAAAACAATAAGCATTCAATTATAAATTTCAGTATAATACCGTAGCGAAGCACGGGTATCTTGCTAGTTAGTTTATAAAAATCGTTCTAAGGAATAATTAGGAAATGTTAATACAAAGTTATTTACCCCAGCAGCGCTGAGGTAAATGGGGTTCAGTGCACGCCACTGACCAAAGATTATACTGAGGTCAATAAATGTGGCACAAATAACTGAGTGGGTGCCAAAATTATTTGTTATTTTAGTGATAACGCATCCTACAACTTTAGTGGTTGAATTACTTGCAATGAAACCAAATTGAAAAGCATTCATTTAGCTGTTATTCTCAGAATACCGGCCTGAGTGGCTCAGACGGTTGAGGGGCTGGCCTTCTGATTCTGGTTCGATCCCGATTCAGTCCTGTGATATTTGAAAGTGCTCAGATACGTCAACCACGTGTCAGTAGATTTACTGGCACGGTAAAAGAACTCCTGCGGGACTATATTCCGACACCTTGACGTTTCCGAAAGCTGACAAAACGTAGTTGGTAGGACGTCAAAACCAATAACATTATTATTATTATTCTCAAAGTGGAGTTGCTCTTTCATAAAGTATTCTATAACTGGTAATATTGAAACAAGTGCGTCGATAGCTATCTGGACTATTGCTATCCCCTATCTTATATCCTGACGCTATCATTGTAATCTTCAAACAGTCTGGAAAACAACCATCCTTGAATGCCAGTTTAAGAGTGTAGTTTAGGGAGCTTCATTAAATCGATTATTTCTGTTAAAATTGTCATGGAGGGACCATAACAATCTTCTGTTTTAGAATGACTTCCGAGGGGAACCGCCAAGTGCAACAACCAGATTTCCCAGAAACTTCGCTCAGAGAAAGAGAGACCGAAAGAAGCGAATACATTTGTATGCTTATCCGTAGGCACTCGACCGTTTCCGAGAAAAAGACGGTCAAAGTTTCCGACGTGTTTTACGTGCCTCATAGAGCGTAGACATTTCAAATGACGCGGTGGCGCAGCGCCTATCGATGCGTCATCATATTTTTGCTTTCCGCGTTCAAATTCCGATTATTTTTGTTTGTTTAATTTATGTACTTATGTCCATTGACGATTACTACACGAATGTTTCTTATCAGGTTAGTGGAATCAAGGGCGTTCTCTTGATTGAAAAATGACAACTGGGTTTCACAATAAGTGTTACGTATTTCTTTCTTTCTTTCTTTCTTTCTTTCTTAATTCAGTTACTCTCCAAGATTGGTTTTTCTCTGAGCTCAGCGACCGAGCTCGATAGCTGCAGTCGCTTAAGTGCGGCCAGTATCCAGTATTCGGGAGATAGTAGGTTCGAACCCCACTGTCGGCAGCCCTGAAAATGGTTTTCCGTGGTTTCCCATTTTCACACCAGGCAAATGCTGGGGCTGTACCTTAATAAAGACCACGGGCGCTTCCTTCCCACTCCTAGCCCTTCCCTGTCCCATCGTCGCCATAAGACCTATCTGTGTCGGTGCGACGTAAAGCAACAAGCAAAAAAAGAAAAAAAATGAGCTCAGCGATGGCTTGCGATATTCTGCATCTTGTAAGTGCAATCTCCATGTAGTTTCAATATATTTCTTTTTCGTCTCAGTCGAGGTCTTCTGTAGCTTACATTATATGAGTCACAGGAATTACAACTACCACCTCTACCACCTCAAGGGCAGTGTCCTAGAGCGTGAAACTTTAGGTCGGGGCATAGAACTGTGGAGGAGGACCAGTACATTGCCGAGGTGGCCTCATCTGCTGCGCTGAACTGGGGCCTTGCTGGGAGATGGGAAGATCGCAGGGGATAGACAAGGAAGAGGGAAAATAAACGGCCGTGCTATAAGTTAAGTACCATCCCGGCATTTACCTGTTGCGATATTCTGCGTCTTGTAAGTGCAATCTCAATGTAGTTCAATATTCTTATTTTTTATCTCAGTCAAGGTCTTCTGTAGCTTAGCATGATATCGTCCCTGTTCTGCCAAAACGGCGAATGTTACAATGCTCTTCCTATCCATTATTTCCCTTAAGACTGGTCACGCCTTCCAGCTATATATTGATATGCGGTCCATCAGAACAATTTTCGCGTGACTAGTCTTAAGGGAAATAATGGATAGGAAGAGCATTGTAACATTCGCCGTTTTGGCAGGACAGGGACGATATGAGTCACAGGAATTACAACTAACCGTTTCGGGAGGTTTAGATGTTAATTTAAATGTCATGTTGATATCTTCGCAACTTCGCGGTATCATCGGTAAAATATTCTTTCCCTTGTAGTCGTCTTTATAGAGTTCATACTTTTTTGAACACTCAAGTGCGAAACCAGATAATTCCGTTTTGATCGTTCATGGCTGTCATGGTTTTCGTAACTTTTCGTAACTTAGGAAGGAGAAAATATATGATCCAACAGTATCAATTACTTGTTGTTTACTTTTATTTTTGGGTACATGTCTACATCTATTTTGTTCAATCCTCCCTCCTGACATTCAGCCAAACCTGTTTTTATTACGTATTGTGATATACTTGGTGTGTTAAGGATCAGGGTCTTGCACACTTTCTGTTAAGAAATAATAACACTACGTTCTCACTCTTGCTTTCGATTCATCACTTGTTCTCAAGCTGATTCCAGCTGTGATTCTTCCTTCAAAGCGTGATTATATTAACTGTCCTCTCATATTATAATCTTTCTATGTGTCCCAATAATGCTGGTCTATCTATTTCCTTTGAACTTGAGATAATTTTGAGTAACAGTGCTTACAGCATTTCCAGGCTGCTATTGGCGGTTTTGCAAGGCCTTTCCTCACCTGTTTTGCTCGTCCACCAGCATAACCTGTTTTCCTCTTATTTGCAAGCCATTCAGACGTATGTCGTACTCGTTCCTTCCCTACTTTATTTGTAAGTCATTTTGAATGAACGTTTCTCTTCTTCAGTGTTTTATCTCCACTATAAGTGGCTTCTTTTACTGGGATTTCTTCACTCACTGTAGGCATATCACAAAACGTGCCCTGTACTCCTAACGGTAAGATCCAATTAACGTAATCAGTTTGAGAAGAACTGTCGCGTACATAAGACTTGCCTTAAATTCTGCCATTAGAATCGAAAGCAAGTCAAGAAAGTTATCTTCCAATTTACTATATCCTGCATTTTTTTGGAATGGGAAGTCGAAGTAATTGCCAAATTAACACATGTATATTGACGGTTTATATATGCGTTGTTTGCTAGTATCACTTCATGCGCAACTTACTGACTTGTATTGCCTTACTCCGTGTCTGTAAACATGAACATACTCTGCCTTAGGGTATTATTGATTGATGCTAGGTTCTTTAGGACACTTTGCTTCCAACATACAGAGCTGTTTCCTGTATAAGCATGGGAATGCTCCCTTGCTCTCTGCCATTAAGTAAGGTCAGCGCGGTTACGATTTGCGACCCAAATGTTCAGGCAATGTACTAATCAGCCACAGAACCTTGGGCGAAATCCCACAGAACACCGTTAGGATGAGTTAGAACGCAGGCATTGCTCCATTCCCCCTAGGACTCACATCACTAACTACTTTGGATAAAGTTTCTCAGGACGAATGTGCTACGGTTTCTCCAGATATGTTCAAACACCTCATAGAGAGTATCTGCTGCAGTGTTACAAATGTTCTGAAAGGACAGTTTTGGCTCCCTGCGGGCGTATCCATAGTTGTGCGGATGAATGGCAAAATCCACTCTGTGTTCACACCTCCCTTCCAGCACCCACAACCGGAATTCCATGATGAGGGGCAATAAGTTATAAATTCAGAGAACAGTGACGATGGCTTTGTACATCCTTGACGTCGTCAATCATGTCCTCAGGCTATTTCTGGACACTTTACGGGAGCCAATCTCCATGCAGCATTACGTGCGTCCTCATGGTGCAAGGGCAACACAGCGTGCTCTACACGGAGTACGCCTTCTACCCTGACCTGAGAGGTCTCCAGACCTCAGACCTTTCGAGCATGTATGGGGCACATGAGGAGGTCTATAAACTCCAGCATGGCCTCGGCAACAATCATATCCAGCTACGCCAAATGCGTAATGAGCATCGGATACCACAACTCAGACATACATTCTGCATTTGTACGATACGTTATCTTCCAGATTTGTAACTTGTGTGGTTATACGCATCGTTATGTGTTGCTGCCACTCTACATTAAATCTCTGGATGTCTCACTCACTCCATGACTTGATCGATATCGCATGCTGTCCCCATTCTCTTTGTGTATCGACATTGTATCAAATAAATGAATACGTATAAGTATGGTTGATTTTAAACCCTTATTCACCTGTGTATAACGCTGGCTAGCTGTCATGTCAAGGATGAATATCTACCAAACTGGAGTGATGAAAATCGCTGGTACTCAACAGGGTGTATCGATGGCCTAGATTGAATACTTCGTATCTCACAAAGTTCTTCCTATCCATTATTTCCGTTAAGACTGGTTACACCCTCCAGCCACACATGGATCTGCAGTCCGTCAGAACAATGTTCGTTGTGTTCTTTTTTCCTATGCCGATGTGTGAAGGAAAATGAACCTTACCGTACCGTACTATAGGAAAGTATGTTTGCGTGACATATTTACTAACTCCTAGAGTATAATTTTTATACGGTTCATTTTCCTTTAGTCGTGCGCATAGGAAAATAAACCCAACGAACATTGTTCTGATAGACTACATACCCAAATGTTGCTGGAAGGCGTGACCGGTCTTAAGGGAAATAATGGATAGGAAGAACTTTGTGAGATACGAGGTATTCACTCTAGGCCATCGATAAGATTGATTGTGGGTATATTGCATAGGAATTCTAAGTGCTACTTGAGGTCTTCAAGAGTCTTTGACAGTCTCGTGTTGTGAGCAAGCGTGCCTGTATCTTTCTCGCAGATCCCGGTTTCAATTCCCGGCCAGTCCAAGTATTTTAAATTTATCAACATAAAGTAGTCACCAGAAACATAAAGTGTGGAAATTAATAATTTTAGAAATTAATGGTTTCGTGTTTGTCCTTGATGCTAATAAAAATGCATTCAACGAGAAGTTTGAACATGCCACACTATAATTTTGTTGGATATTTTATAGAATAAATGTCAGAATTTTCTCTTGTTTAATGTTTACAGATTTCAAGAATGGATGGAGGTGATGGACACAACTTTACTGATGAATGGTATCCCATCTTTCAAATGCAACGAATGACACTTATTGAAATAATTTCGAAGTATATATGGGATATGGTTTCTTGTTTCTTGACATGCGTGACCCTGTACCGTTTCATATATTACCTTATGGATATCTTTGGCGTGTTCTAGGTAAGTGTCGTAATATATATATTTGAAAAGTGCTAAGAATGATACACTGCAGTTCCGTGGAGCGGCTAACAAAACACAATACCAGGATAATGTTGTGCGAATACTGTTAACGTTGGTAATGTACGAAATAGCAGGTGATAAATTGCAAGGAAATATGGTGATATCGGGGGCGGGAGTTGAAGGGATTTTTACTCCCCCTTACACGATAATTTTAATCTCTTGTTAGATCCCTGGAACTGCAGTTCAATCTCACTACTGCATATCTTTATCATTTTTGATGACACTTTTGGCCGATTTTATTATATAGCTCTAATACTATTTTACCCCAATATACGTCAATAATCTAATCACATCCACTATTTCCTCTTTGAACTAAGACCAGTGACCTCTACTCATTGTATATGCCTCAATATCATGACACCCATCAATATTTTGCTGATTTCTCTGGTTTAAATTAACTGTAATCTCCTAATTACATACATACATACATACATACATACATACATAATACATACATACATTCATACATACATACATACAAATGTTTTGCCTTCCAAACGCCTGTGGATGAACTAAATTTGCATTTGAAACTAAAGCTCTGGATTCATCCCCCATTTCATACATTAAAATAAAAAAAAATAGAGTCTAGGCATTTTCGCCTTCGTCTTCCCTCGCTTATCTCATTCTCCGTTACTGTATCTGTACCGGGCGGTACACCTCTACTCTGTTTATTTAAAAGTTGCGCCAGTTGAAACTCCTCTTCTGGAGGAAGTCTGAACTTTATCTACACTATTAATCTACTAATTTCTCAGAAGATGTCACTACCTGGAAATTTTTGAGTTTGTGAACTGTGTCATTTTTGATGTGTTTTTGTTTCGCTTGAAGTAAGAAGTGTGAACTTTCTCTTCTAGAGGACACTACTGAAGATCAACAATAGTGCGACCTAGTGCGGAGTCAAAGAACTATTTTGTTGGAGAAATTTTTATTTCAAGAGTTTGTTCTTGGTTAAATTTCTTTCTGCCATTGTTTAAGTTGGCTGTATACCCCTCTTTTTCCCCTTATTTTGGATCTAGCCAATCCCGAATTTCTTTAATTAATTTTCCACCAATAATGTGTTTCTTCTTCCTCTATGTAGGGGTTTCTTTTCCCTAGCCAATAAAATTTTTGTGGGAGGGTGTTTTCTTTCCCCTAACGCCTAGAATCTTCCGTGAGAGGATATAAACTGCTGATTTTGGGGTCTCCGGGCCACTTCTGTTCCATCTTTCAGTGTATTAAGTACATAGCAGGAGGCGGGGAGCGCCTCTTTCCTCGGCGGCGGTCAACAATAAGGTAATGGCCGATTAATAAATTCTTTCTTTTCTTGCTCAGCAGTTTAACTTTCGGGGCGGGTTCTAAGCGTTCAACCATGTAACCTTTTCCTAAAATGTAAAACAACCGGTAGCTATTCTATTTTAAAACGACATATCGGGATAGAGAGTGCTTAACCCTCTCGAGCTCCCACTCACATCGTCTTAAGGTGAACTTATTTTCTCAACCAATTCTTCCGTAATGTAATGTAAATTGCTATTAAGTCACCTCTGTAGTATGGGATTAGCCCTTGTAATAACGGCCTAGTGCCAAAGTAGGTTTTAAAAAATCAAAGTGTATCAGGAGTGCGGTTAGCCTCCTCTCAAATTGTTATTTTAGAGGTCATGTAATCAACCTCCTTTTCATGTAATAGACCTCAGTAGGTTGGGTATTTTACCCCTGTGAATACGTCCTTAGAGGACAGCTTGAAGGTAGAGTTTGGTGTGGCCTTCGAGAGGCTTAAATTTTAAGAGCGGATCGCTCTTTTGAAAATGGAGTGTCATATGCCTCGTGGAGGCTTTTCTGTGTAATTCGGAGCCAGGGGCTCCTAGGGATGAATGGGGTTTTCTGCCCCTCTGTTAAAACTTGTGTTTGTGGTAAAACTGAGCTGATCGCTGAAGTCAGGGCGTGAAGCCCAAAACCTGTAAATATTGTAACTCCCCTTGTTTTGCTACATTGTACCTGCCATGTCTGTTACTGCTTTGTTTTTGAAAAGAAAATATAACCTTGTTAAATTTTAAATTAATTTTACATGCACTATAATTTCGTAGCTTGAAACCCATTCACACCCGCACCTTCTTTTACGCATAACTACCGCTAAAACACGGTAACAAGTGGTAGCAGAGCGTGGTTGAATGGGTCTCAATTTAGCCCCTTTTGACGGCTAAACATTGCTTTGATTCGAACTCTAACAATTGTCTCAGTTGCTGGAATTTTTTGAGTTTTTCAAAATTGTTCTGTCATCATGCCCGGCCCTCGCGATGTTCTCCTCCTTAACTATTTGCGCAAAGAGGAGTTGATATACGAGTTAACTATCAGAAATGTGCAATCTGGAGGCACGGTTGCAATCGACACCAACAAGCTTAGAGAGTCCCTTGATTTGCCCATTTCCATCCCCAATTTGGGAGAGAAAGAAATTGATGATTCTCTTTCCACGATCGTCGAGAATATTACTGGGCTAGCATCTGTAGTCAGCTTTTTTGATGAAAACGATCCGTCTCCTAATCAAATTAAGCGTGTGCAAGGCAGGCTGTATCACTTTGCAAATAGAGTTAATGATCTGTTGTCTCTAAAGGTGAATGACGTTCAGAGGAAGGACGCTAATACGCTCCTTGAAACTATTTCTGAATTGTCTAATAAGGTTACTCAATTGCTAACCGGCGAAGTTCCTCCCAAAACTGATCAACCCGCCACAGTGAACGTAGGTAGTGATGAAGAGCCTCCTCAGGGAGAAGTCAATAGGATAACCGTTGCTGCTCAAACTATCTCTGCCCCATTGAATAACGAATCTGAACGCCGTGCGTCATTGGGTAACATCCGCTCTGAATTAACTTCTTTGCCATTGAAACCTTTAACGACTATGTCACCTGGGTTCAGTAGCTTGCCTCATCCATTGGCAATGTTGCTTAGAGGTATCTCTAAGTTTTCCGTCAACACCACCAGTGATGTCATTTCATTTTTAAGATTTCTAGTGGAATTTCAGGATCATGCCCTTGTTTTTTCTCTTTCGCCATGTCAAATTTTGCAAATTATCTATCCGTATGCTATTGGTATTCTCTCTGATAAAATCGTAAGAGCCATTGCCGAGCAATCATCTATTGAGGATTTCCATGCCCATTTGCTAGCTAACTTCATCCCGGCTAGGGCCAGGTCCTCCCTGATTCAGAAGTACTATTACCGTGTACAGCGCTTGGATGAAAACTTGGCTGATTTCATACAAGATATCAAATTCTACACTAGGGTGTTTGCTCTTCACGTCCCTGAGGATCAAATTGTACAAGCTATTGTGGAAGGCATTTCACCATCTTATAGATCATACTTGTGTTTTGCGGCGTGCCCGCAAACTTTCTCTGAACTTGAAGCGTTGGCCGTCTCAGCGGAAGGAGTTAGATACGCCGATTCTTTGCGTGTAGCGAAAGAACCCCCGCCTTCCTTTAGTAACACTCGGCCTCCACCTCGCCGACCAGTCAATCTCCGTAAATGTTATGCTTGCGGGTCGCCTGACCATCTTCGCAATAAGTGTCCTCTGATCAAGTCTAGTAGGGCAAATAATGGAGCTGGTTCATCGCAAGGCTGTTTTAAATGTGGGGCTTTCTCACATATCGCCAAGAATTGCCCAAACTCAAATAGCACCCCCTCCTGCTCTGGTGCAAATTCCACCCATGCCAATAATAAAAAGTGACTAGCGGCTTCGGCTGAGTCGACTAATTCTGCTTTCCAAGGCTCAGCCCCGGGCAAAAGGGTCGAGAATTCAGGGAATGAGCAATCTTCAAATTCTTTTTTTGAATGCCCCAGAGAGTGTCTTAGGATTGCGGCGGATACCCCCGCACCTGTTCCTTTTCTTAGGATTGAGCTGAATAACGAGCCTATAACAGCTCTCTTAGATTCAGGCAGCGTTTGTTCCATTATTTCGGCTGATTGGTATTCTAAATTGAAATCTGTTTGTAAACTCCCTGACTATGACTCATCTCCTGTTAAATATGTTTCGGCTAATTCATCTCCATTAGAAATTCTAGGTTCCTTACATGTCAAAATTCGTGTTTTTAAATTTACATGGAAAATCAAATTGTTTGTGGCCAAGCATTTGTCTTGCCCCATCATACTGGGAGCGGACTTCATGTCTCACACTGGTCTGGTGCTCGATCTTCAGAGTAAGTCGTGCACATTCAAATTTGCCTCTAATTGTAAAATCCCTCTATTAAAGTGTAATTCTGCATCATGTTCATCTATTTCGCCTACCCAGGATGAGATGTTGTTAGACCTTAGACATCTACCTGAGGAGCAGGCTGATAGTATTCGCAAATTGTGTCAGTCGTTTCCCGAGGTGTTCTCTGATACTCTTGGTGTTACTGACCTTATTGAATACAAAATTGAGGTCACGGATTCGATTCCTGTTCGCTTTCCACCGTATAGGCTATCTCCACCTAAAATGAAGGCTCTGAAAGAAATCATCGATCAGATGTTGAAGGACGGTATTATTAGGCCCTCTAAGTCAGCGTATTCTTCGCCTATTTTTCTAGTACCGAAACCTCAAGGAGGTTTCAGGCCTGTCATTGATTACAGGGCTCTCAATCGGAAGGTGGTGTTGCAATCTGTGCCCCTTCCCGACCTTCATTCTTGCTTTTCATGGTTTCGTAAGGCCAAGTTCTTCACCATCTTGGACTTGAATCAGGCCTATAATCAAATTCCCCTTGCCGAAGAGTCTAAACACCTTACAGCGTTTGCCACGGACTGGAATTTATACGAATACAACCGCGTGCCTTTCGGGCTCCCCACGGGGGCAGCTGTGCTCACTAGGCTACTAGATAGGGTCTTTTCCGACATCAAATTTGAGTACTTATATCACTACTTAGATGATGTCGTCGTATTTTCAGAGACCTTTGAAGAACATCTAGATCATCTGCGAGAAGTTCTCGATCGCCTTCGTAAGGCTGGGTTAACTGTTAAGTTGTCCAAGGTTGCCTTTGCTAAGCCCTCTATGTCATTCCTAGGGCATATTGTATCACCCGATGGAGTAGCAGTCGATCATTCTAGAACACAGGCCATCCGTGATTTTAAACCTCCCAAGGACATCAAAGGTATCGCCAGGTTCATTGGTATGGTGAATTTCTTCAGGAAGTTCATTCCTAACTTTGCTAATAGAGCGGCGCCCTTAAACCTTCTTCGTAGGAAAGGCATCAAATTCGAGTGGGGACCTTCTCAACAAGCCGCTTTTGAAGATCTAAAATTAGCTCTCTGTAATGCCCCTGTACTTGCTATGCCTGATTTCTCGAAGAAATTCATCGTCCAAACCGACGCATCGTCGTCAGCAGTAGCTGCAGTTCTTCTTCAAGAGACTGAACTAGGGAGGCGACCCATCGCCTATGCGTCTAGGACATTGTCAGCTCAAGAAGCAAAGTACTCCATATATGAGCTTGAAGGTTTGGCAGTCTTATTCGCCTTAGAAAAGTTCCGTCTCTATCTGGAACACGTCAAATTCGATCTGGAGACAGATAATCAAGCCTTAAGCTGGGTCTTAGGTAGGCCGCGTCGTACAGGTCGTATAGCCCGTTGGGCCATCCGTATTTCTGCCTTCCAATTCGATGTACGGCATATCAGAGGTACTGAAAATGTTGTTGCCGATGGACTCAGCCGTATGTTTCATAACGACGTAGAGACCCACGAACCGGTCGACAGTTCATCACCTTCCGAGTCCATACTATCTGGTGTTAATGCCATCTTAACAGATGCTCCCATGCTTTTTAGGGATATTGAGAAATACCAACGTGAAGATCCGACGCTGGCTCCGATAATGGAAACCCTTTCTTCTGGGGAACATGCTGTCCCTTATGTTCTGAGGAATGGTGTTCTATGTTGCCCTTCGAGGCATGATAAGTTGATGAAAGTTGTAGTTCCAGCGGTTCTTGTACCTATGATCTTCAAATACTATCATGAGACCCCATTGGGGGGGCATCTGGGTATCTTTAAAACTCGTGAAAAGATTCGTGAAATGTTCATATGGAAAGGTATGGACGGTGAAATTCGGGAACTCGTAAAAGCTTGTAAATCTTGTTTGATCAGTAAACCCACCATGTCCACTAAAGTAGGCCTTTTGTCTTCTCATCAAGCGTCGCGCCCCATGGAACGCCTGTATATTGATTATGTGGGACCCTTCCCCCAGTCAAAGGGCAATGCCAATAAGTTCATCTTTGTATGTGTAGATGGTTTTACCAGATTTTCTTGGTTATTTCCGACTAAGCTGGCTACCGCTCAGTCCACCATTACTTGCCTAAATTCTATTTTCGCTTCTTTTGGTCCGTGTCAATATATTGTATCTGATAATGCTAAGGCGTTCACATCAAATTTATTTCGTAAATTCTGTTTTGACTTGTCCATCTCTCATGTAACTACTTCCGCTTATTACCCTCAACCATCTCTGGCTGAACGGGTTAACCGTAATCTCAGGTCCGCACTTATTGCCTATCATCATGAAGATCATTCTAGGTGGGACACGTCCCTGCATTGGTTAGCTTTTGCTTTGAATTCGGCGGTCCATGAATCACACAAATTTACTCCAGCTTCTTTAATGTTCAAGTTTGTTCCCAACTCGCCGCTCTCTAACCTCTGGTCTCTGAATGACATTCTGCCCGAGACAATAGATCCGGACAACATTAAAGATCTTTGGAAGAAGGCTAAAGCTAATCTTAAAGTGTCTCATGAAAAGGTTAGGGAAAGGTATGATCGTGGACGGAGACCCACCACTTTGAAGGTAGGTGACCAGGTTATGGTCAAAAATTTTGTTCCCGCGGGCAAGCTTGCCCCCAGATTTCATGGGCCTTGTATCATTCTCGATTTTCTTACGCCGGTTACCTTATTGCTAAGTAATCCAGCCACCGAGAGGATATTTAGAGTTCACCTGTCCCAGGTGAAACCGGTGTAATTTCTGTGTTAACTTGCTTCATATTATTTTGAAAGGATATGAAGGTTATAGTTTTTTTTGAGTTTCACTTTTAAGGCATTCTGCCCCTTCTGTAATATTTTGATTTTAGATGTAAGCCTTATGTAAAACCTGCCCCGACCCGTTAAACTGCCATCCTGTTCTTGCCACGGCCATTACCACGCTCCCGTCTCCTGCTCCACCTTACACTGTGGCTTCATAATAGTAAATGCCATGGATATCTACACGCCGCTGGCCCCTCAACCTCTCCACAAGCCTGTACCCTCAAAGAAGATGATTGTCCAACACAATTCTGCCGCCTAGCTTTAATGTTTCAGCGCCCCCGCAGCCGCGCAGCGCCGTGCAGCGACTGGGGAGGGGGATGGGCCCCCTCCTCTCCAGCGAGGACGACATGTGCACGGCGAGCCGGAACTCTCCTCCCGGCCAAGGCTGATGTGCGGCGCACGACCTGCTACATGCCCGCAGCCTGTATCTGTTCACCGCGGGCGCGGCGTACTTCAACACCTCTGCTCCCCTCATAGTGCGGGCGAGCGGTATCTCAGGGTACTTGAGGGGTCCGAGCGGCCTCCGTTGGACGCAAGCTGCAACGGCCGGTCTGGCCATCCGACTCAATCTACATCAACTACATGGACAGTCACCATAAGCAATAACTACACTTGGGAATTCAACACCATATTTGGTGGACATTGCCAAATTTTTCATCACCTTCAAGTATTAAAAGTTTATCTTCAGAAATTCAACTTCTAAAAACAGAAAGACTTTACTTCACCTGCAACAACAAATTGGGAAACTGAATCACACAACATTCTGAAAATCTTGTAATCTATTTTCATATTCACTTTATAACTTGGAACTTGTTTCAAACTGATTTCATGTGTCACCCCTGGAGGAACTTTTGGGGGGGGGAGGTCTGTACCGGGCGGTACACCTCTACTCTGTTTATTTAAAAGTTGCGCCAGTTGAAACTCCTCTTCTGGAGGAAGTCTGAACTTTATCTACACTATTAATCTACTAATTTCTCAGAAGATGTCACTACCTGGAAATTTTTGAGTTTGTGAACTGTGTCATTTTTGATGTGTTTTTGTTTCGCTTGAAGTAAGAAGTGTGAACTTTCTCTTCTAGAGGACACTACTGAAGATCAACAATAGTGCGACCTAGTGCGGAGTCAAAGAACTATTTTGTTGGAGAAATTTTTATTTCAAGAGTTTGTTCTTGGTTAAATTTCTTTCTGCCATTGTTTAAGTTGACTGTATACCCCTCTTTTTCCCCTTATTTTGGATCTAGCCAATCCCGAATTTCTTTAATTAATTTTCCACCAATAATGTGTTTCTTCTTCCTCTATGTAGGGGTTTCTTTTCCCTAGCCAATAAAATTTTTGTGGGAGGGTGTTTTCTTTCCCCTAACGCCTAGAATCTTCCGTGAGAGGATATAAACTGCTGATTTTGGGGTCTCCGGGCCACTTCTGTTCCATCTTTCAGTGTATTAAGTACATAGCAGGAGGCGGGGAGCGCCTCTTTCCTCGGCGGCGGTCAACAATAAGGTAATGGCCGATTAATAAATTCTTTCTTTTCTTGCTCAGCAGTTTAACTTTCGGGGCGGGTTCTAAGCGTTCAACCATGTAACCTTTTCCTAAAATGTAAAACAACCGGTAGCTATTCTATTTTAAAACGACATATCGGGATAGAGAGTGCTTAACCCTCTCGAGCTCCCACTCACATCGTCTTAAGGTGAACTTATTTTCTCAACCAATTCTTCCGTAATGTAATGTAAATTGCTATTAAGTCACCTCTGTAGTATGGGATTAGCCCTTGTAATAACGGCCTAGTGCCAAAGTAGGTTTTAAAAAATCAAAGTGTATCAGGAGTGCGGTTAGCCTCCTCTCAAATTGTTATTTTAGAGGTCATGTAATCAACCTCCTTTTCATGTAATAGACCTCAGTAGGTTGGGTATTTTACCCCTGTGAATACGTCCTTAGAGGACAGCTTGAAGGTAGAGTTTGGTGTGGCCTTCGAGAGGCTTAAATTTTAAGAGCGGATCGCTCTTTTGAAAATGGAGTGTCATATGCCTCGTGGAGGCTTTTCTGTGTAATTCGGAGCCAGGGGCTCCTAGGGATGAATGGGGTTTTCTGCCCCTCTGTTAAAACTTGTGTTTGTGGTAAAACTGAGCTGATCGCTGAAGTCAGGGCGTGAAGCCCAAAACCTGTAAATATTGTAACTCCCCTTGTTTTGCTACATTGTACCTGCCATGTCTGTTACTGCTTTGTTTTTGAAAAGAAAATATAACCTTGTTAAATTTTAAATTAATTTTACATGCACTATAATTTCGTAGCTTGAAACCCATTCACACCCGCACCTTCTTTTACGCATAACTACCGCTAAAATACGGTAACAGTATCTATCATTTATTTATGTATTCTTTCATCCTCATAACCTAACATTACTTCCCAAGAGCAATTTCGTCCACCGACTTCATTCATATAACTTACTCTTTATCTCCTCGTTGCGAGTACCCCCCCCCACCCTTGTTCCCACGTGTTTACACATGTCATTAGTTTCTCTATTTCAGTATCAGTTAACTCTAGCTTATGAATTATATAATCTGTGCCCATCCAATTATCACACTTCTACACCAAAATGGACCTGAAAATTGATATATTTAAGGATGATAATTTCTAGGAATGCTCGTTTATTAATTACATGATAGTGTTTTTCGGAGCTACGTGCTCACTTCGATTTTGCTTACTATACTGGCACTCTGTCAGCATACAATACGTAAGTACTTGAAATAATCCAACTTCTGTAATCTCGCATGACGTATCTCCTGAAATTCAGTCCAATTTAGTTTCTTCCTGACTTCATTTTAGTCTTTAGTCTCTACATTTCAGTTATTCGTAGGTTTTCTCTTAGAGCAGCAAGATGCTGGATTACGAGGTTTAAATACAATTTCCCACTAAAGCCAAGTCTTTGCAATAGGTCAAACTACGAGTATGTACATGGTTTTCACACAACTGTAATTTTATTATTCCTTCCAGCGAATGATTCATGTATACAATGAACATTAAGAGTCCAATATTACAGCGTTGCCTAACTTCTGTAACTACTTTGAAACAAGACTTCAATTTAACATCAATTCTGAGTGTGTCATGATTGCCATCAAGAAAGCCTTTTTTTGGTCGTGGTAACATACCGCCGTTCCCATATTCCAAAAGTATTCCCATCATCTTTTCTCTTGCTATTCCCTTATTTCAATACTCTCGTAGAATTTTTCAATTACTTGGAACGCGTACTGATGATCTGGTCCTGAAAGCCCTTTTGTGGAAAAAAACCCACTGAATATTATTCTAAATTGAGCATGTCATCTTTTCTAAAGTACCTTTAAACACTTTGCGTGTGATACTGATCACGAAATACCTCTATATTTTTAGTTCTTCTTATTCCCTTAATCATCGATTAGCTCAATTACCACTTCCGTCCAATCAGAAGGTATGTTTCTCAAATTCCATTCTAAACTTCTTACATTATTACGTCACTGGATCCCTGTCTTCAGCATTTCAATCACGTGGAACTGTATCTGATCCCGTTATCGTGAGTCTAATATCTCATCGTTGCCGGGACTAAACCTCCTATGTGGTAATATTTTTGAAGATATACTGACCCGCAGCACATACATTATGAAGTGCGAGAATGCTTTGACAATATTAACACAATATTGCATCTTAGATGACGGAACTTTACTGGCCAATATTCTAAGCTAAAATATTTCACATAGAAGGTTTTGTCCCGGCAGCGACGATCTGCTTGGCCTAGAACATAATAGTTATGTTTCCACGGCGAAAAAGTTGGAAATTCAAAAGAGAACTTTCCTCTTTTTTGAGGATATTATTAAAATGTTAAATACGTTGTGCTGTTTTTTCCCTAGTACCTGCAATGTGTTCAAATGACTTACCACAAAACACCACCAATTTTCCTTTTACCATGTTTCCGTTACAGTCCAAATACATTGAGGAAGTGGTTTGCTCACTATGAGATTTTAATTTATTGTATTTGTGATTTTCTATTATTAACAATATTCTGCAACGAGCAAATTGTTCTCGTGACAGTAATGACTATTTTTTGCCAGTTGCTTTACGTCGCACCGACACAGATAGGTCTTATGGCGACGATGGGGCAGGGAAGGTCTAGGAATGAGAAGGAAGCGGCCGTGGCCTTAATTAAGTTACAGCCCCAGCATTTGCCTGGTGTGAAAATGGGAAACTACGGAAAACCATCTTCAGGGCTGCCGACAGTGGGGTTCGAACCCACTATCTCCCGAATACTGGACACTGGTCGCAATTAATCCACTGCAGCTATCGAGCTCGGTAGTAATGATTTTTGATGGTAGCTTAGGTTTAAATGTTAGGTATAAATAAGACAGCGGTTAAAGTCATCCTCGGGACTCAGACACGAATCCTTTCTGTTCATGAATAATTATCATTTTTCTTCCTTAACGTGAAATGCGGGGAAGAAGTAATCATTTGACTTTATTAGACTTTTCAAAACTTGATAGATAGGAATTGTTCCTTTTAAGGTATCCTGTAATCTACCGGCGTTGATCATGGTAATTAATTACATTTTATAAATAATGGCATATGGCCTCCGGAGAGGCCTGGTGCAGGTCTTTTTCTAGTAGACGGCCTATTAGGTGACCTGCATGCCTGTGAAGATGAGGGCCCTACCTAGGATGATTTCTAATGTTGAATACGCCACACATACCCAGCCCCCGAGGCACTGGAATTAACCAATTAAGGTTAAAATCCCCGACCCGGACGGGAATCGAACCCGGGTCCCTCCGAACCGAATGCCAGTACGCTGATCATTCAGCCAACAAGTCGGACATTACATTTTATTACAACGGAATGATAGAAGTGATTTTGAAAGCTGAATTACCCTGCTTGTCCGTCAGTGTAAACTTACTTTCTCTTACGATCGTTCGACGTAGGACGTCAATTACATTCGATTTTCAAATTGTAATATCTCATTTTCCCCCTACGCAATTAAACAGCATCTGAAGCTGCATTGCGATCAATAATCATTCATTTGATGCATGAAATTGTTCTAGTACTTTGTATAATTACGACTTACCGCCAAATATGTTTATAATTTCAGTTTCAATAGAAGTAAATGGACAATATTGCCAACTCAAATTAATGTACAAACGATTCTAAAATATAAACTCCCTATAATTATATTTTCTACATGGCCCTGAATCCACGATCAACACATGGATGGCAATAATTTTCTCTCTAAGTTATTTTTTTTTTTTTCTTGCTAGGGGCTTTACGTCGCACCGACACAGATAGGTCTTATGGCGACGATGGGATAGGAAAAGCCTAGGAGTTGGAAGGAAGTGGCCGTGGCCTTAATTAAGGTACAGCCCCAGCATTTGCCTGGTGTGAAAATGGGAAACCACGGAAAACCATCTTCAGGGCTGCCGATAGTGGGATTCGAACCTACTATCTCCCGGATGCAAGCTCACAGCCGCGCGCCTCTACGCGCACGGCCAACTCGCCCGGTTCTAAGTTATTTCAGTGCAACTAAGTATGTGAAGACTAGACGAATATAGTGATATTTCACGGTGATTAGCATCTCTCGTTGTCCATAGATATACAACATGCAGTTACCACGTTGAAGTATTGAGAACATATCCTGTACACAGGTACATTGAACATTGTAGGTAAAAGTGTACTCTAAGCCAACTATTATACCTATAGGCGTAATCCTCTACACACTGAAACATACGGTAAAGATGTTGCTAAATCTTACAGTGATGCATAGTCATGATGTGAATGAATACCATAAGATAACTATTTCGGTACACGGTCATAGTAGTGGAGGAAAAATTCTGTGTAATAATGTGGAGTGAAACGGAGAATGGAAAACGAAATATGAAAATGGGATAGGACAGTTAAAGTGACCCATTCCTTTCAATTCATGAATAAACGTTTCGCTTATATCTCATGGTTATTATTCACTTCACATTATTTTAAAGATAGCCATATAAATCTGTAAAACATGGAGATGATTTTCTTGTTTTGTTTCAGGTCTTGAAGATCCGTATTCTTCCAAAATAAAATGGCAGATGGGAAGTACTCAAGCGCTTACGCAGACAGTTTGCTGAGGGCTGCGTAGTTTCATTACGTTGTGAACCAATCCAAATAGGAATATGTAGCAATTACTGAAAATTTTGTTATCCAATAAAATCAATACTTGGTGTATCAAATTCTTTCTTGTTCAGAGTTGATTATCAATCAATCAATACTGATCTGCATTTAGGGCAGTAACCCAGGTGGCAGATTCCCTAACTGTTGATTTCCTAGCCTTTTCCTAAATGATTTCAAAGAAATTGGAAATTTATTGAACATCTCCCTTGGTAAGTTATTCCAATCCCTAACTCTCCTTCCTATAAATGAATATTTGCCCCAGTTTGTTCTCTTGAATTCCAACTTTATCTTCATATTGTGATCTTTCCTACTTTTATAAACGCCACTCAAACTTATTCGTCTACTAATGTCATTCCACGCCATCTCTCCGCTGACATCTCGGAACTTAACACTTACTCGAGCAGGTCTCCTTCTTTCTCTCAATTCTTCCCAGCCCAAACTTATGATCGAGGTGTTGAATAACGCCTGAAATGCAAAGAAACCTTTTGTTTTATCTGGTCACAAACTAGGACAAAGTTCGACTGAAAAGAACTTACTTGTACATGGAGATTTATATCACGGTAATTTATACCAAGTTTTAGACTTCGTAACGAGAAAATACTGAACTGAAATGATTTATCCTTAAATAGCATTTGTGTTACATACTGCACTAGCATAACGGTAGTCAATAATTAGAATACGTATTTCACATTTGGATCCTGTCATAGAAGCCACTTGCCTTTCCGTAAGGACACTGAAGAACTATTAATTTCTCGTGTAAATCCATTCCCGTACCCTTACTTCTTCTCGGATCTCAAGACTTGAGATTTTTACACATGAGCCATGTTGAAATAAATTGTCTTCATGACAGGAGACCCTCCTACAAATTCTGCAATCAGTTAAAACCTTTTCGTCTGTACCTAGAGCAACATTTGTTCATCAGAATGTTCAATAATCATCAGAAACGTTATGAACAACGTGTGGCATGTAATGGTAAATAATGGTATTAGGAATATACTCTGGTGAATTTTCACTCATACACATCATTATTCGATCTGCAGAAAAGTACAGTAAGTATAACAAGGCCTAGGGGAGAGTAAGTGAATTTTGTATTCAGAGTATATACTGTATGTAGAAAATCTAGAAAATCAACAGAACGAGGATATTAGGAGGATGTGAAGACGTATATACTGTAGATATCTTTAGTCAAAATAATAGGCAGTGAGCAGGTTCAAGATAGAGAAAGAAAACGGTTGGCATGCAGGAATGTGGTATTAAAAGCGGCAAGGAAGTGACTAAGAAGAATGATTGTGTGTTAAGTTAGGAAAAGCGAACGTCTTTGTGAAATGATGATATCGGGGAAAATTATAAACATAAAGGAATGCGGATCAGAAACCACTCCCACTGGAATGAAGTCAATAGGAAATTGGACGCATATGAAAGATATGAAGTGAGACTTTTTACGGTAGAGTCAAAGAAGAAATAATGTGAAGATATCGGCAATAACCAGGAAGGGCTTCTGGATTGTAATAACGAATTTTAGAAAACAAGAGAAAACAGAAATGAATAGTGTATTGGGTAAGTCAAGTGAACATATTGCCGATCCTAAACAATCATCGGACGGATGGAAGAAATATTTCGCAAATTTTCTCAACGTCAAAGCAGATCTTTCTTTGAAGTTGCGACAATAGAGTAGTTGATGGGGAGGATAACGAGGATGGCTGTGCAATTGCACTCGACGATGGCAAACATGCTAAATAAACTAGACTTTCATGGAGCAACAGATATATTGTAAACTAAATTGGACCTTAAAATGAAGTGTGAAAATGGGAAAGGGTGAAAGTGTCACAATAGAGAATTGTCCTTTTTTCTCGGAATCTTTTGAGATAACTCTACGGCGTAACATTATGAAGTCTGCACGTCTTCAAACATCCAGCCTTCACCATGGTACACCGTAAGGCCCTTTAAGCAATTTTCGTGCCAAGAAAGACAAATCGCCATTGTGGCACTCCCACTCTTTCATATTTTCACTCCTCAAATGTGAAATAAAGTGGTAGGGATGAAGTGGTTTCATAGAGTGTTTGCATTAGCGTGGAATGTGAGTGAGGTACGTTCATACTGGTCGGAAGCAGTAATTGAGCCCATAGGTAGTTAAGAATTCAGTAGGGAGACATTTTGTTGATCATTGTACTGTGTGATTATGGGATTAAGGATAGATTAAGAAAAACAAGCAAAGGCATTTATGCTGACAATTGGGCTTCAGTGAGAATTCATGGCAGGATAATTTCTCGGTTCAAAGCATTTACAAGGGTTAGAAAACGCTGTAATCTTTCACCAATGTTGTTCATTATACCGGGTGGTTCACCAGTCCCTTATTTTTCTGAGGTAGTGTACCGTATCACTTGTCTAGTGATACGGCACATTAGGCAATCCAAATGACGTGTTTAACCTAACTTGAAATTTCTCCTTATGTTCGACAAGTCACTCCGTTCTCTGCGTGTCATCACTGTAACTTTACCCTTGGACCTAGCAAAGGAAAAACTATTATGCGGAATTCCGTGCCAAATACTAAGGACCATTCTGCAAACATGTGATTTATTCCGCCTTGATTTAACACAGGTACCCGTAATACGATCAAATTAATAGATTATGCCACGTGCTCTGTAACGTAAAGAAGTTAAACGAACACGGTAAAAAACCATCACTGAAGACTTTGACACGGATATTAACTTTCGAAGAACCTCCGTGGCTCAGGCGGCAGCGCGCCGGCCTCTCAACACTGGGTTCCGTGGTTCAAATCCCGGTCACTCCATGTCAAATTTGTGCTGGACAAAGCGGAGGTGGGACAGGTTTTCCTCCGAGTACTCCGCTTTCCCTGTCATATTTCATTCCAACAACATTCCCCAATATAATTTCATCTGTCGTTCATTAATCATTGCCCCAGAGGAGTGCGATAGGCTTCGGCAGCCGGCACAATTCCTATCCTGACCCGGTCGAATGACTGGGAACAGGCTGTGGATTTTCATTAACCTTCGAGGTGGAACGGCCATATTTATGTACTAAACATCTAGTAAGCGTAATGAATGTGGATTTCGTGGCAGAATCTGTTAAGGGCTGTAACACAAGGTGTGTGAGTAGCGGCAGCGTAGTGGTTCGAATCCAGCATTCAGGCAATTTTCTTCAACGACAGGGGTGTTCCATTTTAGCGAGGATAAAATAATAATCACTATTTTTTGGTTATTGGCTTGAAGGGGTGCGCTCTGATTTGGCGTCTTTTCCATAAGAATGATTGGGAAGGAAATTGGCCTTGGTATTTCCACTAAGGTACCGCCCCGGCATTTTCCTGGTGGTGAAAATGGGAAACCTTGGAAAGCCATTTTCAGAACTGCTAGCATGTAATTCGAATCCACAACCTCTAGAGTCCAACGCACAAAAATAATAATCGACACCTACCAGGTCACATCATGGCATTTATTAATTTACTGACGATGTACTCCTATGAAGGGTACACTGAATTGTTGCTAATTCATGGAGAATGTACGGTTGAATTAATATGTACGTCGCTTGGTCCGTAATGGTAAAAAGTTGAATGAACACTGTAAATCATTATTGAAGACTTTGACACGGATATTAACTTTTGATGTGGAACGGCCATACTTAAGTACTAAACCTTTAGCGAGCGTCTTGTATGTTGTCTTTGTGGCTGAGTCGGTTAAGGGCCGGTGATACAAGGTGCCTATTTCTAACCTTATTCATGTTTGTATTTTCTTGACCGACAGATCGTGCCCCATTTTAATAATAATGTCTATGCACACTTACCAGCTCACATTACAGCAAGTATTCAGTTACTCACGATGTATTCCAGTGACAATTACGTTGATATGTTACTCACTTATGGGGAAACAAGGCAGAACACAGTCTGCAACGTCTCTATCACAAGCTTTTTCCTGACAGAAGACTATCGACTACCAGTACGTTCCGAAACCGTGAACGAAGGTTGCGGTTAACTGGGACACTTGAAAGGGTACCTTCCGGTATAGATGCTCCTATAACGTCTGGTCCTACTGAAGAGGCTGTTTCGGACACTATCCAGAATAACCCTCATATTAGTTCACGGACACTTGCACAACAGACCAACATCAGCCGGTCATCAGTCATGCGTATATTACAGTATATAGCAATAAATTTCACCCATAACATCTGCAGTTACACCAGCAGCTCCACGGACGTGATTTCGATGCTGGAGTAACATTTTGTCAATGGGCATTACGCTGTGTGACCAAAAAATAAAGAGTCCTGTTTTCAGACGAATCACGATTTCACAACAATGGCGTAGTGAATTGGCACAATGTGCACTATTGGAGCACGGAGAATCCCCATTGGGTAAGACAGTTCCCATTTCAAGTGCAGTGGGGAGTAAA
This sequence comes from Anabrus simplex, assembly GCF_040414725.1. NCBI lineage: Eukaryota > Metazoa > Arthropoda > Insecta > Orthoptera > Tettigoniidae > Anabrus > Anabrus simplex. The sequence goes on along the minus strand of NC_090266.1, from coordinate 394,991,248 downwards.
TGTCTGGTGTGGAATCTTGTGTGACTATCTGATCGGACCATATTTCTTCGACGGACATCTAACGGAAGCATGCTATCTATAAACAGCCACAGTTGCTGGCGAACGTGCCACTGCGCGAGCGATTACGAAAGTGGTTTCAACTGGACGGGGCCTCACCTCACGGATCAGTAGTCGTCCGGAACCCTCTTCATGTTCTCTATCCAAAGAAATGAATGGGAAGGGAGGACCCGTTCACTGGCCCGCCACATCAAGCGATCTGACTCCATTTGCTTTTTCCTGTGGGGTCACTTAAAGCAGGTAGTGTATGCGCAGGAGCCTACAGATCCTGGTCACCTTCGGCAACTGATCACCGAGGTATGCGAAGCTGTTACATCTGACATGTTATAATGTGCAAGAATGTCTTTAAAACGTCGTGCTGAAATCTGCATAAACCAAGATGGTCAACTTTTCCAACAATTGTTACACTGAATATGGAGGGTACCCTACTTCCTACCTACAGACCATCATGTCGTAGTCCAACCTGGATACGTAAGATCGGATAAAAACGGCCCTATTCAGGACCAAATCAAAATTCACTCTTTGAAACAGGATGATATGCGGCCATATTACAGTCACTGTAAACGCCGTTAATTGAAATAAAGTGTACCATCCCGTGAATCGAACCTACTACCAGACAGCTTGGCTTATGCAACAGCACTGATGCATGATTTACCCACCTTAGGTACCGCGAGCCGTGGTGCACAGATACCACGTTGCAGTCCTCATAGACACTTCCTGTCCAAACGTAAGCTAGTGTTATTCACAGCTGTAATCGTTTTACACATTCATTATAGTTTAAGCAACAGAAACAACACTGCCGCTAATGATTTCTACCATACTCGCGAGCATTACATAAACGGTATAATTGTACTAAGGCCATAAAGAAGCAGGCACTAATGTTTTTACGGATGACTATGACATACGCGTTAGCTGGGTTACCTACCTCCGAAAAAATAAGGGGCTGGTGAACCACCCGGTATACATGGATCGTATACTGATATGCATAAAGACACAGGGAGGGATTCAGTTAAGTAGAAACGTATTAAGCAGCTTGACCTATGTCTACGACTCAATCATGATTGCAGACTGTACTGAAAGTTTGCAACCTGAAAATAGGTGCGGTGTGTATGAAATGAAAATTAGCCTTTTCAATAGGAAATATACACTGACTGACAGAGCAAATGCAACACCAAGAAGGAGTGGTTCGAAAGGGATGAAAGTTGGGGAAAAAACAGAGACGGCACGGACGAATAATTGATGTTTATTTCAAACCGATATTCAGGTTACACAATGCGCACGGCATCGACTCAGTAGGATGTAGGACCACCGCGAGCGGCGATGCACGCAGAAACACGTCGAGGTACAGAGTCAATAAGAGTGCGGATGGTGTCCTGAGGGATGGTTCTCCATTCTCTGTCAACCATTTGCCACAGTTGGTCGTCCGTACGAGGCTGGGGCAGAGTTTGCAAACGGCGTCCAATGAGATCCCACACGTGTTCGATTGGTGAGAGATCCGGAGAGTACGCTGGCCACGGAAGCATCTGTACACCTCGTAGAGCCTGTTGGGAGATGCGAGCAGTGTGTGGGCGGGCATTATCCTGCTGAAACAGAGCATTGGGCAGCCCCTGAAGGTACGGGAGTGCCACCGGCCGCAGCACATGCTGCAGGTAGTGGTGGGCATTTAACGTGCCTTGAATACGCACTAGAGGTGACGTTGTATAGCGGTAGGGCGCTCCACAGTTACTGCCGGATTTGACCTTCCTCCACGCCGACGCCACACTCGTCTGCGGTGACTATCACTGACAGAACAGAAGCGTGACTCATCGGAGAACACGACGTTCCGCCATTCCCTCATCCAAGTCGCTCCAGCCCGGCACCATGCCACGCGTGCACGTCTATGCTGTGGAGTCAATGGTAGTCTTATGAGCGGACGCCGGGAGTGCAGGCCTCCTTCAACCAATCGACGGGAAATTGTTCTGGTCGATATTGGAACAGCCAGGGTGTCTTGCACATGCTGAAGAATGGCGGTTGACGCGGCGTGCGGGGCTGCCACCGCTTGGCGGTGGATGCGCCGATCCTAGCGTGCTGACGTCACTCGGGCTGCGCCTGGACCCCTCGCACGTGCCACGTGTCCCTGCGCCAACCATCTTCGCCACAGGCGCTGCACCGTGGACACATCCCTATGGGTATCGGCTGCGATTTGACGAAGCGACCAACCTGCCCTTCTCAGCCCGATCACCATACCCCTCGTAAAGTCGTCTGTCTGGTGGAAATGCCTCCGTTGACGGCGGCCTGGCATTCTTAGCTATACACGTGTCCTGTGACACACGACAACACGTTCTACAATGACTGTCGGCTGAGAAATCACGGTACGAAGTGGGCCATTCGCCAACGCCGTGTCCCATTTATCGTTCGCTACGTGCGCAGCACAGCGGCGCATTTCACATCATGAGCATACCTCAGTGACGTCAGTCTACCCTGCAATTGGCATAAAGTTCTGACCACTCCTTCTTGGTGTTGCATTTGCTCTGTCAGTCAGTGTATTTAAGAGAACTGCATGTCAGGTTGGGAGTAAAAAATTTGAAGAGATAGATAATTTCAAGTACCTGGGATGTACATTCCCCCAAGATGATAGTATAATAACTGAGATTTAATCAAGGTGCAACAAAGCTAATACAGTGAACTCGCAGTTTGGATCAACGGTATTCTGCAAGAATGAAGTTAGCTCCCGGACCAAACTATCCTTACACTGGTCTGTTTTCGGACCAACATTGCTGTACGGGAGTGAAAAGTGGGTGGAATCACGATATGTAATTCATATGTTATATGTAACCGATTGAAAGTAGCGAGAATGGTCACTGGTACAAACAGGTGGGAACAATGGGAGGGAGGTAATCGGAATGAGAAGATGAAGACTGAATTAGGAATTAACTCTGTTGATGAAGCTCTACACATAAACCGGCTTCGTTTGAGGCGAACGGAACAGGAAAGCTCACTTAGGAGCATAATGGGCAATGGACTCGGTCATGGTGGGTAAGAGAAGTAGAGAGAGGGACTTTCTTACAATTTGTTTTACGTCACACCGAGACAGATAGGTCTTACGGCGACGATGGGACAGCAAAGGGCTAGGAGTGAGAAGGAAGCGGCCGTGGACTTAATTAAGATATAGACCCAGCACTTGCTTGGTGTGAAAATGGGAAACCATGGAAAAATATCTTCAGGGCTGCCTACAGTGGGGTTCGAACCCACTATCTCCCAAATACTGGATACTGGCCGCACTTAAATGACCGCAGCTATCGACCTCTTTTGTCGGATGTCAGTCAGAACAAATAGAGCTGCTTTTCTTTGTTTTGTTTTTTTCAGATCCCGAATCAAGTAATCCTGGCGAGTGTCCCATACACTGGAACCATACTCTAGTTAGGGTCTTACAAAGACTTGTCTGCCCTCTCCTTTACATATACTCCAAAGTAGAATGGCAATTTGACTGGCCTGTTATTGTTTCCGTGTTCGTGTTAATAAGTGTATCGTTATCAAGACTGGCATTTTAGTATACGGTAGAGTAAAGCATGTGAGATTTTAGAAATCAAGAATCACGACCTGTAGTTAAAATACATAAGGTTGATTTTGTGCCTCGAATTTCAACAAAACGAGGTCCAATGACTAATGACTAATGATCGCAAGGCATTCGAAAGGACAAGATGAAAGTCGGACTTGTACCTATCACAGCTCTCATTTCAATTTTGCCGACGCCTATCGCAGAGTCTTAAATGTTTCTCCAATCCTCACCCGAATTTGAACCAAGAATGTTGTGCAGGCCAGTCAAAGTGCCATTCTGCAGTTGAAATCCACCTAAAAATGAAATCCATCGTCCGGAGACAGACTCATAAAAGCCCGTGAGGGAGGGAGAGGGGTGTATGTGTTACGATATTTGAGCTGATAAAATTACGGCTGAGCCACCCTGGAATGTTAGCAACAATATTTTATATTATTCTAACGCTTTTATGATTCCCGGACATGGATATTACTTTCCGCAGCGCCTAGCGCAGAGCAATAGGCTTTGATTGCGATTGCAGTAACTCCAGCCGGAACATGTGACAACAGAGCGCTCCCGCTCCTTTGCTCTGCGCCACGTGCTTCCATTTCCCCTGGGTTGTTACAATAAGTGATATAGAATGAATGTGTATCCTATCTATGTCACAGTTACGATAAACAGTATTCTATTAGAATAAGGTGAATTCTTAGAAGAAGTTATCCTCTTAAGACCGACTTTCCTGTACGATAGTGAAATCTGGGTGGATTATGGATATCGTATTCATAAACTGTAACGGGCATGAATATAACGAGGTTGATTCCTGGCAAGGCCTACTAACAGTTGTAAACAATGGCAGGGGGCACATGCAAACAGAAAATTTAGGCCAAATTGGCAGTGAACTTAATTATTATACTATGTATATGGACGAGCATTGTTGCTGGGTCCATATGAGACGGAAGGATACGGATAGTTTACACAGGTGAATAATGCACTCGAACACGGAATGTTAAAGAAGCGGAGGGTGACCAAGGTAAAAGTTGTGTAACTAAACGAGGCCACAGGACTATTTGCTGGAAGAAAATTCCAGAGGAATTAATAAACTCGCAGAGGCTTGCAGACTGATCGCTGAAAGGCATCACGGTCTATAATGAGTGTGTATGTATTGCACATACATTCCAATTTCCAGAAGCGCAAATGACCCCACGGAAACGTAATTCATTCTTCAATATCACAAACGAAACTATTTTGTAATGATAGTGATTGGTTTTCAAGTGCTAATAACGGTGGTCCGTTCTTACGTACCATACTTAAAGCGTGACACAGAGACAGGGGTGTCTCCATTTGTAGTAAAATTATACTCGCCAATTACAAGTACTGTATGACTTCAAATGAAATTCGCGCTTTGGTAAAAGAACGGTGTTTGCTGATGGAAGCACTGGCTGTTTCACTAGTCATAGATTGTAATCTATGTGTGCGAATAATGGCAAACAATAATACACAACTTAATCTGTCACTAGGACTTCCTGGTATATTCATGTTTACCAGGAATTTTATGAAATAACTTGGAAGAAAAGCAATTGTGCAGTGAACCAGAATCTGCCATTCTTCGACATTAACATGGACCGTCACCTGTGTCGGAATTTCATTAATCCTAATCCTAATAATAATAATAATAATAATAATAATAATAATAATAATAATAATAATAATAATAATAATAATAATAATAATAATAATAATAATAATAATCTTCGTGGTCTTTTCCCAGTTTTGAATTTGGCCTAGTTTTACGGCCTGACACACCTCTAGACCCCAATCCTCTGTGGAGGGACTTACCGAATGTGAAAAAAGACATTGTTCAAGAAGTGCAAGAAATCTATTTAAACGTATCTGTAAGATCAGTAAATTCAGTATTCATTATTTTACCACCATAATTCTGTTCCTCCGAACATCATTTCATACAATGTAAACTTCTTTTTGTAAATGTCTACTTAACAAGACACGCTTTCAATACTTTTGATTTACAACAGCATACGTCCTTTTCACAATAGTTGGAAGTAAACTATTGAATTTGCAAAACACTGTGTTTAGTTGGTGTTGTGTAAATGGAATCACAACAGTGAATTCAACTCAAAACAAATATTTATTAATCGGCAATTAAGTCAAATGTACAAAATACAGCAAAATGTGAATTATTTTATTAAAAGATAAGTCCAAATCGATTTTTACTAGTTAATAACACCCAAGATTACAGTTACTCCAACGCACATTCTAGACAAATGAAGAAGATATAAATCTGCTCTCGTATGGTTTTTAAATTACTATTACATTTTGGAATTGCATGCTAATTTATTTCGAAAGTACCGAACATAATTACAGTTTCCGTATTTATTAATTGTACAGCTTCAATTCAAAATTTAAAACTTTTCACATTACAAAATACACTTACTTAAAAACGCCGAGATGTAAGAAATGTTTCACCATCTGAAAATTATAAACCTGCAGAACGACAAAAATTCAATTATATTACGTAGAACTACAGTACATCAAATTATGTACTTTCCTACAAGCAAATGTTACATTCCCCCTTGCCACCAAGTGTCCATTAGCGTTTTATGATGAATAGGGATGAGATTTTGCCTATTTGCCTATTCTATTCCTGTGTACACAAACGTTGGCTTTTAAGTTATAAATTCGGTTTAGGCTTCTTTTTAGCAAGAATTAGTTAGTTTTGTTGAACCCATGAATGCCTATTTAAGGGGTTTGTGCCTATTTGAAACAGTCCTTTAAAGACGCCAATTTTCTTCCAGTGCATTATATTCTAGCTGGCGTGGTCAGTGGAATTATTTTCTCCTTTCTCAACATCTGTGTAACCCACTAACAGTGAGAATTCTTGGAAGTCTCCACAAAGAGCACTTGGGTAATTTTCTTCAGAACAAACAATGAACAATTTGACCTTGAAACTTCCAACCCCTCCCACTTCTTAAGATGATACGCGAGAACCAGTCAAAATAAACTATGTTGCACACACTTCTCTTACGCAGAGACTTGTTGGACGCTTTGTCTTGAGGTCGTCTAGAGCAGAGGTGCTCACCTGGGCGCCCGTTGAGACTAGCCCAGTGCGGCCGGGCTGGCGTGACGTAAATGCGGGCAGCCTACGTAACAAGCATACGTCACAGTGAAGCGAGAGAGCGGAAACACTTTACAGGGTAGGGAGGGAGCATTGACGTTCAGTTGTGATTGTGTAACTTTCCTCCACTACTCAGCGAATTGCTGATGGGAGTGCAGTATTTAAAATAAAGCGCTTTAATCGCAAAAATCGACCTTTTCAAGATATTCCGGATTAATTTATACTGTGCTCAATATAAACAGTCAGTTTTATTTTCTTATATTTATTCATAAAACTGACACGTTATAATTTGTTTGTTACAATCTACAAAGGTACAGGATTTAAGCTTACAAGCTACGATTTACAATTCCTTGGATGGACATGACAGCATTTCCATTAAAGAAAAGTAAAATTCCTGTTATTCATTAAGCAAAAAGTAATAAAATTACATAATTCAACAAGTTTACTGCTTGATTTTGCACAGTGTTGTTTCTGAAAATAGTTTTTAAAATTTAACGGGTGTCCGATGATAATAGCTAGCCTCTAAATGGCGAGAGGGAGTTTCATCACGAGTGAGGATATCGATATATCCAAGATTAATGTACAATAACAATGTAAATATATCTACCAGATAGATAATACAGTACGCTGCAAAAAATAACCTAACTGATGTTATTCCCGGTAATCGTGATTGGACTGTTAGTGAGTTTATCAGATAATTTAAAGCCACAAGCCACAGCTTATCCACCGTAACTCCGTATTATATTAGAAATATTTCTAAAGTATCTCTTGAAATTTGATAGTAATTCACTACGTACATTATAAAATTATTTGAGGTTGTAGGCCTAACTCTTTATTGTATACGATCAAAATACATAAACTGCAATGGACGTAAATAATTTATTTCTTACATCGTAAATTGAAAATGACGTGGATTTCTGCCCTATTTCTTTCATTATTTTCTGCCTCCACTTCGAACTCGGGTATCGCCGCAGTGATCGAGAGTGACTGGGAGAACTTCGCCCAACCTTCACGGCCTGTGACATAGCCACAACGTCACTGTGGCTGAATAGCATACGCTCATTGCCTGCCTGCCCGCCCGTTTACAGAGCTGAGTACCCACGGGACGAAATGCCCAGCATGAGCACCTCTGGTCTAGAGTAGAAGAAGAAGTGCGTTCGGCGGTGCTTAAGGAAAACCTTACAAGTCCTACTGGCTGAAAAAGTGAATCACCAGAGATCCCAGCTTCACTATTGTCAAGCTTGCGGCAAGGAGGTAAGTCCATTTAACCCTTTTATCCTTTTGTTATTGAAGTCTACATCGCATTTCGTTGTGGAACTTATAGGCCTATTAATTTATATGTTGTGACAAGCAGCCTTATTGTAACGCTATATAAACAGTGAACTTCCTGGCATATATATAACTAAACTTTAAATAATCATTAAATTACTGTACAAGGCGTTAAAACGCTACCACGAGACCACCGTGGTGGTCTCTTGTCACAGTGGACGAAAATTAAAAGTCGGTTTTTTGAAGTGTGTTTCACTGCCTGTGAAAGTGAGATTTACCATTTGAATCACGGAAATAAAAAAACCACCTAACTCATAACTCAAGTTATGATGGATAAATACTGCAAGCGTAGCCTACTATCATTGCACAGCATAAAATACCCAAATCCAAAGGTAGTGTAGTCCGCAACAAGCTGTTTATTATTTCATGGAAATCGCAAACTAACCTATTCCAATGAGTTAGCTCGTTTCAGTTTTACAGAAATATTCTACCATCAGTTGGCAGCATGCCTACAGAAGACGAGAATGACACAGAAGCCGTAACATTTGACCTTACGCGAAATCTCGCTTTTCCCATCACAAACGTTTGTAGATGCGGGTGTTTAATTTTGGTGTACATCAAATGTCAGGCAGTAAACAAGTAATGTAGATGTAAAGTGAAGTAGACGGTTTGCCGTTTGCCGTTTGTTAAGGCACTATGGAAATAAATATAAAAAACACCTATTTTCAGGCACACATACTAAAAATCTACCCAACTGTCGTTATTTTCATATTCATAGTTCATATATATGTAAGGGAGCACTGTAATTTAAAAATATGAAGATAGTTTCGAGGAAAACATGGCTATAAAATAGATTTTTTTCCCTACTGTAAAACTTAGTTTACTGCAATTAGTGGGTTTTTTATTTACATGATCCTGAAAATCATGTAAAGCAGTTTTTAAAACTCATTTCAAAACATTTGTGAGTAACCTTCACCAGCGCTATGCCTAGGATCTAGTGAACTCTACACAATACTGCCAAATTATAACTGAAGGCCCTTAAGGACATATTTCCATGTAAATTTCGATTTAATTCCATTGTTCCCACTTTATAGTTTAACACTTCTGCAATCATGATTCTCTCAAATATTTTTGGTTTGAAACAATTGCATGTCTGCTAATCATTATTGTCAAATAGCCGAGCAATAGAAATTTAAGGTATAGAGACATTGTAACTTAAAGTCTTTTCCTTATTTTCAGATCAAATATAAAAAATAGATAAATATTTAAAAAATACCACATAGATCAGCACAAAACTCGAGCAATGCAACTGAAACGAGTGTATAAATCTATCAAAACATCCTTTCTACCACACCACTGTGAACAGCGACAAACAACAATTTTCTTCAAATCTGTGAACTGGCGGGAGCCAACATCCCATTGCAAAAACTGGAGCATCCAGCATTTAAGAGAAGCCAAGAAAGCCATGTGCTGGAGAAAACATCTGAGAAGTTACACGTTGTCATAAGAGAATTTGATATGGTCCTGCAAAGAATTCTAGTGTGGAAAGAAATGCAACAAGGTGAGGTAGGCGAAGCAATAAACCTAAAACTAAATGAAGTGACTTCCTTGAAATTTGTTCCATCACTTCATGTGATGTAGAGTGATCATTCCCACAATACAAAAACTTTCTTCGTGACAGCATCCAGCATTTGAGAGAAGCCAGGAAAGCCATGTCCTGCCCATCGGTTCGATCAAATTTGGTATGCCTGAAGACAAATTTTCAGCAAGCTGCCGGGAGCCACCATAGAGTTGGAGAGGAGTGGCATGTCAATTATGCAGTCCATTAGTATTCTGGAATAATTAAGGGAAATTTTGAGCAAACATCAGCCCAGAACTACAACAACGCATCTGAAAATAATACAAAATACCGTATCAACTCAGCTTTTCTACCGCACCGCTGTGAGCAGAAACTGGCATCGGTTTACTTCAGATTTGTGCACTGCAATGTTAGGAGCCCCTGTTGAGGCCCCTGTTCAGCATAGCAGGTGAGGCCGCGTACTGGTCATTCTGAAACTCCAGGACACTGCCCTTGAGGCGGTAGAGGTGGGATCCCTTGCTGAGTCCGAGGGAAAAGCCGACCCTGGAGGGTAAACAGATTAAGAAAGAAAGAAATATTGAGACTTTATTATTATTATTATTATTATTATTATTATTATTATTATTATTATTATTATTATTATTATTATTATTATTATTATTATTGTGGTGTTGGAGGTCGTAATGCTGATCAAGAAAAATTGTCTTTCAGGATTGAGGATAGCAACATGTCAATAAAATATCGTCTCATTCGAACCTGACCTCAACTTTGTTTATTTATTTTTAATTACTGTGAGAGGTGTTAATAAATATGCGTCCATATGTTTGATATGATAGCTTGTCCTACTCGTTTGCTTCATTTTACTTGTCATGGAACAAAAGGACTCTCAGGACTAATATTTATTGTCGTGAATACGTATAAATCAAATATCATATTTTCTTAGGTAAGTAGGCCTACCTCTATGTTTTAGCAAATCTTCAATTTTTCCCAAAGTTCTACGCCATTCATGCACTAAAGTTCACATAATTCTCTCACTGCGATGACAGGTGGATTCGTTGCACTGATTCCAGTCTCTGTTATACGTTCCCCACAGTTCTTGCTTCAACGGACTCTAGCAATGCAAATTAAAACGGCTTTTATCAGGAGGGACGTTACGGCGTAGATATATTCATATCTAAGTTCAGCTGAACGAATACCTTTGTGTTCGGTCTAATATTATTATATAAACGTTTTGGTTTCTTGACTATTTTTGATCCAACCATCCAGGGACTTTTTTCAGAAATGGTGTTCCAAAATTGTACAGGTACACATTAATTGCCATGATTATCACATATTTTCTTCCACAGGTGTGTTGCAAGTAGTTTCATGTACTTTCTCTCATTTCGCCTCCTACCACTTCCTTCATCAAGCTGAGTCTCCAACAACACGATTATCGATGATTTAGCAAGTCTCCGTCCTTTTGTAGTACCACTAAGTCACATTGCGATGCAATAGTACCCTGTTCCTGTTGATCAGAAATAATGTGGTAAATCCAAAACATTAAGAACTCTCATTGGACTACATTTTGGCAGAAGTAATGCCCACATGTAAGGAAATTTAGCTCTGTACAGGTACATTGTCCAATACATGCCTAACTCCCTCTATTCTTCCAATCTCCTCTACATGGTCAGTCCTGTCTCGGCATGTGTGTACTTCAATGATGCAAGATTCTTATGTGAAGAATGAATACCAGCCGTCCTTTCAGGTATAATCTTATAAACCAATTTTTTCAGAACATATCTCATCCTAACTTAAAAAGCCATAGCTATTTCAATTTCATTTCTCTACTATTCTGCTTTTAGCTTTACGTCGCAGTGGCACAGATAGGTCTTATGGCGGCGAAGGGACAGGAAATGCCTAGGAATGGGAAGGAAGCTAGTTTTTTGCTAGTTGCTTAACGTCGCACCGACACAGATAGGTCTTATGGCGACGAAGGGACAGGAAAAGTCTAGGAATGGGAAGGAAGCAGCCGTGGCCTTAATTAAGGTACAGTCCAAGCATTTGCCTGGTGTGAAAATGGGGTACCACGGAAAACCATCTTCAGGGCTGCTGACAGTGGGATTCGAACCCACTGTCTCCCGGATGCGAGCTCACAGCTGCGCGCCCCTAACCGCACGGCCAACTCGCCCGGTTCAATTTCATTTAGACGACACTCTTTTCATGGGTCTATTCCCTTTTCACACCTTGTGTACCAACACAACTCATCTAACACAGAACATCCTACCTTTAGAGTAAGAAAAATATCGACTAAATGTTTGGCGAAGCTCTGAAATGTGCGAAACGTCCTCATAAAAACCAATCTCATCAATTTTTAGGACTTTAAGTGAGTGTTCTCGACTCTAATCTAGATGTCTTCTCCGCATTTCATAGACCTGAATTTAAACACCTAACCTAGAAAAAATTTATAGAATGAACGCAGTCAATTACAGGATGAAATGGCGCAAGGAAAACATCGTTCAGCCTACCAGGATAAGTTATACTATGTCGAAGATGTTTCTTAGAACAATATTTCGAACTAAATAGACTCGTTTTCGTGTGTTAAGAATGAAGGTATACTTTTCAGTGTCGACTTAGTTAAATGTTACAAAAACTCTTCAGTCTGTCAAACACACTGCAATTTCTATATAAATTATAACACTATAAACATACCAGTAAAAATACACAATATTATTCTATTTCGTTCTACAAGAACATCCTCAGATTCTCTCAAATCACTTAAAACATGCTTTTATATGTACAGTATTGTTTACGTTGCGTAAACTTGTCAATGATAGAGAGCTAGGTGATAACACGAACCAGTAGAGACAAAAAAAAAAAATTTACAAGTATTAATATGATGAAAAACTTACGTACTTATCTAGACTGCCGATGCTAAGTCCGTTGTCACCAAACGCTATTTCAGGACATTATTTCAGCGGTCCTAAATGACGACTAGCACAAGCAATGGAGAGTTTTCTTAAGAAAAGAAATTTGCTCAAATCGAGCTTTGATATAGAAATTAGAAAGATGTTTCTGAAGAATTTCATCTGGAACGTGGCAGAAAAACATGGACAATAAGTAGTTCAGAAAGAAAAATATAAGCTTTTGAAATGTGGTGTTACAGGAAAATGCTGAAGGTGAGATGGATAGACCGAATCACAAATGAAGATATACTGAATCGAATTGGTAAGAGGAGATGGATTTGGGTAAATTTGACGAGAGGAGGAGATGGAATGATAGATCACTCAGTACTTGTTCAGGTAGTTTTCGAGGGAAGTGTATGCGGTAAAAGTGCTAGGGGTATACCAAGGTATGAATATGACAAACAGATTATAGTAGATGTAGGATGTACTTACGTAGAAATGAAAAGTTTTGCAGAGGATAGGGTGGCATGGATAGCTGCATCAAACCGATCTGGGGACTGATGACTCACATACAAGCATGTTAGATTGTTAACAAAAACGCCAATAAAGTGATATCATGTTGACAGTTTCTCTTACGTGAGTTTTCAATTCATTTTCTAAAATGAAATTTAATACTACTCATGAAAGAGTGTAATGTGAATTACACTGACAAGTCATAAATGAAACTCCTACCGAACGAGTTGGCCGTGTGGTTAGAGGGGCGCGGCTGTGAGCTTGCATCCGGGCGATAGTGGGTTCGAATCCCACTGTCGGCAGCCCTGAAGATGGTTTTCCGTTGTTTCCCATTTTCACACCAGGCAAATGCTGGGGCTGTACCTTAATTAAAACCACGGTCGCTTCCTTCTAACTCCTAGGCCTTTCCTATCCCATCGAAGCCATAAGACCTATCTGTGTCGGTGCGACGTAAAGCCACTAGCAAATAGAAAATTTACAAACTTGAAACTCCGTTTTAGGAACGTTTACAAGTGTAAAATACGTAAAGCGTTAGACATTTACAGAATTCGGAATAATATTCTGAAGTCAGACAATACTATGCCTTTAAAAATCCCTGTTTGAACTTCATCTACCACCTAAGGCAATGTGGCCATCAGAGTTGAAAACGAGGAATGTTTTCATCACATAATTCTCCTCAAGCTTCTATTGTAAATCTAGTTATGATATTTACTCCATCGGTAAAATTTTCCAAATAAATCATTAACACTATCTAAAACAAAACAATATCTTCCCTGCATTATCCATCAGTATGTCTCTCTTTTTTTCTTTTTTATCAATTCATAATATAAGTTTATGTTTCTATGTGTTTTAAAAATCGTCTTAAAAGTCTTCTTCAAGCCAACTTCTATAAAGACGAAAACGGAATGTAACTGAGTGATTCATACTCAGCCAGAATTCAAAGAACTCCTGGACGCCATTACCGGCGAAACAAAACTGCCAGTAGCTCGCTGTTTTTGGAGTGAGTTGGACGTGTGCTCCTTCAGCTACGAACGAAGGTAAGTTTTGGCTTCCTTTTTGTGTTCATGTGTTCATTTGCGTGTGTTAGTGTATTATCAAATAGCACTTTTCTATGAAGTAGGGGCCTAATGCGTTAAACGTGAAGATCGAAACTTTCCTTCCGCGAGATGCCTTTCTTTGTTCATGTACTGGTCTCAGAGTTGACTTGGCGCATAATTTAATGACTTGAGTTGATGAATATGTGTAAAATTTAATTGTCTTGGCCTTCTTGTGGCTCGTAACATACGCAGTTTGTTGCGTGTGAATATTACATTATATTTGTGTGAGTAAGCATCTCCATTCACCGGGGCAGAAAAGTTCGTATAGCCACAGTCAATCTGCTCAAACGCATCAACATTAATATGACGAGTTTGTATTCAATACTACTGCCACGTAGCTGTCGCAGACTTTGTTAATGGCCACGTTGTTGAACAGTTATAGCTGTCTGGCAGAGATGATGAGTAGTAGAGGAGACAGAGTACATCTCGAGCAGTGTACGTATCAGTGGATTAGGACATTCCAGTTATCTCCGAGTAACAATGTGCCGAACGTGTCTAATAACTGGATGTAACTTATAATAAATTATGATGGTTTAAGTAGTTTGTGTAATTTAAATGTAAGTTTAACTGTACGGAGACTTGGTATAAAGTACTATCTCAGCATTTTTGGAAATTGTCGAATACCTCTTTCATGAGTGGTATTAAAAATTTCATTTTTGAAAATGAATTGAAAGCTCGGACTGCCGGTTCTGTGGTTCACACAGCCTACACCAGAAATAAGTAACAGCAAAGGTGACCGGGCAAGGAGCTAACCATTCTGTCCCACTCAGCACCGAGGTTACGAATAGTGGAAGCCTCTACCTTCCACTACTCCAAGAGCCTTCATGGCCAGTACGCTGATAGCTTTGCTTTGTTATTACCATGTTATTATTATTACTTATGGGTCAACTTCAGACCACGAAAGTTAATGAAAATTATTTTCAGCTTAGGTTATTAGATCAGGTAGGACGGTCTTTAGAGCTTTCATACCAAACCCCGAAATGTCATGGCCTACCAAGCGACCACTGATCAGCCCGAAGTCCTGCAGATTATGTGGTGTCGTGTGGTCAGCACGACGAATCCTCTCGGCCGTTATTCTTGCCTTTCTAAACCGGGGTTGCTATCTCACCGTCAGATAGCTCATCATTTGTAAGCCTAATCACGTAGGCTGAGTAGACCTCGAACCAGCCTCCATGTAAAGATCCCTGACCTGGCCGGGAATGAAACCCGGGACTTCCGGCGAAGCGTTAGGCACCACGGGGCCGAATAGAGCTTTCATCCCTGTCTTTCATTCTTTGGGTTTATCGCTGTTCAGGTTTTTCTGACCTCTTTTGTCTGAAACCGTTCTTAAATTCGATTTATGGATTTTCTACCTTATGCTAGTATTTATGGATGTTGAAAGTTTCATGATCTGGTTTGGCCTGTGTGTACGAAAACGATGCTGTTCTCTTTTGTGAGTTGGCTCTGTAGATTAAATTTTTTATGATTTCACTTTTTATTGGTGTCCATAAGATTTGAGATGTCTTTTGACATTATTGTCCATTAAAGACTCTCATTTAAGATGCGGATCCTCGTTGAGATCCAGTACCAGATTATTTTTCGCGTTCACAATTCAGTAAGATTGATGAGTGTCCATCTCCCTGCTTCACTCCAGTTTTAATCTCAAATTACCAGGAAATGTCACCCCTCCCCCTGGAACTTTACAGTAGAATGGGTGTTCATTAGGATAAGCTTGAGGATATTTAATATTTTGTGATCATGTCCCAATTCTCGCAAGATACTGAATATGGTTGCTCTATTCATGGATTATTAAGCCTTCTTAAAATTAAAAAAAATGTCGGCCTCTGTGGTGTAGTGGGTCGTGTGATTATTTGCCACCACCTGAGGTGCGGGTTCGATTCCCGGCTCTGCCACGAACTTTAAAAAGTGATACGAAGGCTAGATCGGGGTCTACTCAGCTTCAGTAGGTCATCTGAGAAGAAGGGGTTTTCGATTCCCACCTCAGCCATCCTCGACGTGCTTTTCCGTGGTTTCGCACTTCTCCACCAGGAAAATGGCGGGATGGTACCAAACTTAAGACCATGACCGCTTCCTTCTATCTTCCTTATCTATCCCTTCAAATTTTCCTATCCTCCCACAAGGCCCATGTTCAGCAAAGCAGGTGAGGCCACCTGGGATAGGTACTTGCCCTCCTCCCCAATTGTACCCCTCTGACCCAATACTTCACGCTCCAGGACATTGCCCTTGAGGCGGTAGAGGAGGGGATTCCTTGCTGAGTCCGATGGAAGAACCAACCACCGTCTAGTTCGTTGACTTCTCGAGGCTGAATGGACCCCGTTCTATACCGCTTTTGAAATTTTGCGGCACTTGCATCACTGCCGAAGCATTATAACTCAAACGAGCAGAAATGTCACGCAGGTAGATCAATCTTTATTTTGTTATTTATTTATTTATTTATTTATTTATTTATTTATTTATTTATTTATTTATTTATTAATCAGTTTAAGCTCCAGGATTGGCTTTTCCCTCGGACTCATCGAGGGATCACACCTCTACCGCATCGAGGGCAGTGTCCTGGGGAGTGAGACTTTGGGTCGGAAATACAACTGGGAATAAGGAACCGAATCTCACACAGGTGGCTCACCTGCTGTTTTGAACAGGGGTTTAAAGGAAGCGGCTGTGGTCTTAAGTTAGGTATCATCCCGGCATTTACCTTGATGAGAAGTGGGAAACCACGGAAAACCACTTCGAGGATGTCTGAGGTGGGAATCGAACGCCCCCTTCCTACGCATGATCTCCCGAGGCTGAGTAAACCCCGTTCTTGTTCTCATACCACTTTTAAAAAATCGTTGTAGAACCCGGGCGTCCGAGGGTAGCAGCTAATCACACTAACCACTACACCACGGAGGCGAACCAGGTCAATCATAAACGTTCAAATTCTAATGTTTCCTTATACTACGCACTTTGTGAACGAAGACATATAGTGACTCTCAGAGAATGAATTACTGCTGGGCTTAGTACCTCGGTCGGTAGAGCAATGGCTGTCTGAGCCCAACTTGACAGGTTCGATCCTGGTTCAGTCCAGTGGTATTTGAAGGTGCTCAAATATATCAGCCTCGTGTCGTAAAAGAACTCCTAGGGAACAATATTTTGGCACCTCGGCATCTACGAAAACCTGAAAAGTAGTTAGTGGGACGTAAAACATTATTATTATTATTATTATTATTATTATTATTATTATTATTATTATTAGAAAGGATTACAGCCTGTTGACTGCGACAGGCTAATTGCTTGGCTCCACAATAACCCTAAGTTTATTTGCCTAATGTGATAAACCAAAGGGCACAGCTGACCCAAGTATAAATCACTTGCTTGTCACATCTTACTTTGCACACTCTGCGAGTTTCACACCCATTTGAACATACCTCCATGCTCTTAACATTTTGTTAAATATAAGTATATTTGCTCCCACAACTGTTTATATGTGCATTCTTTCTGAATAATTAAACCTTGTTGAAATACGTGCAGAAATTTTCAGAAATACCCCTTAAACGTTTCTTTGTTTCGAGTCATTAGAATAATATGTAGCCTAATTCGACACCTCGTAATCTGCAGGCCTCGGGCTGAGCAGCGTTCACGTGGTAGGCCAAGCCCTTCAAGGGTTGTAGTGCAATGGGGCTAGTTTTTATGTAGCCTAATTTCTTTTCCACTACACCTTACATTCAAGAACTGAAATTCATGATGACCATTCTAGTAGATATGACGTGATAACTCCACAAATGGAGAACAGCCTAAGAAACGTACGGAAATGAATATCTGGGGTGGTATTCTTAATGATATTCCTCATCTGAGGTTCGAACGAAGTATTAGCCAAAAATTCGAAATGTACCAAACGGAGGAATATTTATGAATACACAAAAATGTTTGGCGGAACCGACACCGGTTTAAAATCTCTTGGGGGTGAGTGACCTGCTCACGCAGGAATTCAAGAACCAGACTATGTACGAAGATATCGTATTTAAAGTTTAATGTTCTTCTAAACTGAGTTAATGAATTATCATCATCATTCTAGTTACAGCCATTTGACCTTGGTCAGTAGGCTTGCGTGATATTTAACGTCATTACTTCTAAGTGCGTATGTGCCTTAATGATCTCCTAGGCTATTATACTGACCGTCATTTGATGCATGAAAATAACTGTGACAAGTAAAAGAATTGATAACACAGCAGTTTCAAAATACGAGGTATCTTACTATTACTGCTTGCAAGAGAGAGTACTAGCAAACATATTCTGAGAGTCGGTGAAGCATATTGTTTATGCATGGTGTCGAGCATGTCAGCACAGAGCAGTGTGGCGATTAGCCATGGATTTGGCATACTCACAGATTCAAACATTCTCCATAGCGTCTAGGTTCAATCCAAGATGAGTTCCATGATGAAATAATTCCGAACACCACGATCAAATCCTTTCCCCATTAGTGCTGATTACGCGTTAAATGCTACGGGTTATTGTATAATAAGCTACACAAAGATCACGCTACCAAAACTAATCATTCAAGTTACAGTTATGTGTCATTTATTGTCATTCATCAACAAAAAATGAATCCATTCAAGTGCATACATACAGGAGTTTTACGTCTGAGGAGTCCGCCTCTTTGATATAGTGGTTAGTGTGATTGGCTGCTATGAGGGTTGGAACGGAATCCACTCAGCCTCGGGAGGCTAATTGAGTAGAGGAGTTTCGATTCCCACCTCAGCCATCCTCGAAGAGGTTTTCCGCGTTTTCCACTTCTCCTCCAGCCAAATGCCGGGATGGTACCTAACATAAGGCCACAGCCGCTTCCTTCCCTCTTCCTTCCCTATCCCTTACAATATTTCCATCCTCCCACAAATGCCCCTGTTCAGCATAGCAGGTGAGGCCGCCTGGGCGAGGTACTGGTCCTCCTTCCCAGTTACATCACCCCGACCCTAAATCTCGCGCTCCAGGACACTGCCCTTGAGGGGCTAGAGGGAAATTACTTGCTGAGTCTGAGGGGAAAAACCCTGGACGGTAAACGGATTAAGAAGGGAAGAAAGAAAGAAAGAAAGAAAGAAAGAAAGAAAGAAAGAAAGAAAGAAATATAGAAAGTGTCGAGGAGAATACATTTATGATTTGATGTTTCATTATCATAGCCATGTCATTCGTTCTTCTCCTTAGAAGACGGTAATTGGCTGCGGTAATGCACAGTGCAAGAAGCAATTTTTACCGAGCAAGTGGCCGTCCTGTTAGGGTCGCGCAGCTGTGAGCTTGCATTCGGGAGGTAGTGGATTCGAACCACACTGTCAGCAGCCCTGGTGATGATTTTCCGTGGTTTCCCATTTTCACACCAGGAAAATGCTGGGGCTGTACCTTAATTAAGGCCACGGCCGCTTCCTTCCAACTCCTAGCCCTTTCCTATCCCATCGTCGACAAAAGACCTAGTCTACCTGTGTCGGTTCGACGTAAGGTAAACAAATTTTAATATTGCAATTGAATCTTTTTTTGTCCCTACCTATACAAATACTGAATTACGCAAGACTGTAATTTGAAAATTGCGCTTCCTTGTCTTACTTTTCAATTTTCTGTGAATAAACTCGTTATCTGAAACCCCGGGGAAAGAATCTATATCTAACCATAGTGTAGGAGTTATTTGCAATTACTGAATTTATGTCTTATTAGCTACTGTCGCTGTCCGGCCCAGCGGTGTAGGGGGCAACGCGTCCGCCTGTCACCCGGCGCCCCCTGGTTCGATCCCCGGCTGGGTCAGGGTTTTTTAATTGTAAATGGGTGTTTGTGTCGTCCTTAATGTTCCTTTCCTGACATTCAACACTTTACACTTCCTCTATTCCAATTACATGCAGGTTCATATCACATGGTGTATCAAAAGATCTCTATAGGTCGACGCCCCAAACAAATAGCATTTACAAAAAGAAGCTACTCTCGTGTGTATTATGACTGGATCACACCATTCTGTAGACAACATCTACAGTAGAAGGCTCCATATAAGATTTGTATGTTGTTGATTTGGTCATCAGCCCATAAACTCTTTGATGCAGCCTCCATCCCACCCTAACCTGCCCTGAATTTTTCATTTCGTCGTAACTACTACATCCTACATCTAAAATAATCTGTTTGTCATATTCATACCTTGATTACCGCCTACACGTCCCTCTAAAATTAACTGAACACGTGCTGGGTGCCTTAAAATTGCTGCTATCATTGTACCCCTTCTTCTGGTCAAATTTTGCCAAATAGTTCTCCTCCCACCAATTCGCTTCAGTACCTCTTTATTCGTAATTCGATCTAGCCTATCCATCTCACCTTCTGTAACACCTTATTTCAAAAGCTCCTAGTATCTTTCTTTCTGAGCTAGTTATCTATCATTTTTCACTTCGATGCAATGCCCACACTCCAGACGAGAGTCATTAAGAACACCTTTCCAATTCTATATCAATGTTCCAGGTGAGCAAATTTCTTTTCTTAAGAAAGGACTTCCTTGCTTGTGCTAGCCTGTCCTCTTTACCTCTGCCATCATTAATTATTCCTGCCTCACCTGATTTCGCTCCACTGCACTCCATTAATTTTTGTTGGGTTTGTTTATTTTCATCATGTACACCTTCTCCAGATTTTCTGCAGAATCACGAGGGGAACCAGAAAAGTGTAACAACCCAATTTTCCCAGTGATGAAAGAGGGGTCGAAATAAGCGAACACATGCTTCGGCTTATCCGAAGACACTCGACCGTTTCCGAGAAAATGACTGTCCAAGTTTCCGACGTGCTTTACGTGCCTATCAGCGCATTGCAAGTTCAAGCGCCGCGACCCGTGTTCAAATACCGACGATTTCCTGTTGTTGTTTTTCATTTATTTAATTTTATCTATTGACAATTTCTTTGTGCGCCTCTGTGGTGTAGTGGTTAGCGTGATTAGCTGCCACCCCCGGAGGCCTGGGTTCGATTCCCGGCTCTGCCACGAAATTTGAAAAGTGGTACGAGGGCTGGAACGGGGTCCACTCAGCCTCGGGAGGTCAACTGAGTAGAGGTGGGTTCGATTCCCACCTCAGCCATCCTCGAAGTGGTTTTCCGTGGTTTCCCACTTCTCCTCCAGGCGAATGCCGGGATGGTACCTAACTTAAGGCCACGGCCGCTTCCTTCCATCTTCCTTGCCTATCCCTTCCAATCTTCCCATCCCTCCACAAGGCCCCTGTTCAGCATAGCAGGTGAGGCCGCCTGGGCGAGGTACTGGTCATACTCCCCAGTTGTATCCCCCGACCAAGAGTCTGAAGCTCCAGGACACTGCCCTTGAGGCGGTAGAGGTGGGATCCCTCGCTAAGTCCGAGGGAAAACCCGAACCTGGAGGGTAAACAGATGATGATGATGATGACAATTTCTTTTCTTCCTTTCATAAACCGTTTACCCTCCACAATTGGTTTCGTCTCTGACTCAACGGGGGTTTCCCCTTCTATCGCAGTGTACTGGAGTGCGAGACTTTGGGTCTGGGGGATACAACTGGGAAAGGAGACAAGTACCTCGCCAAGGTGGCCTCACCTGCTGTGCTGAACAGGTGCCTTGTGGGGGGGAGAAGGGTGGGAAGAGGGAAGGAAGCGGCCATGGTCTTACGTTAGGTACCATCCCGGCATTTGCCTGGAGGAGAAATGGGAAACCCTGGAAAACCACTTGGAGGATTGTCGAGGTGGAAATCGAACGCCACTCTATTCAGTTGACCTCCCGATGCTGCGTGGACGCCTTTCCAGCCCTCGTACCAATTTGCAAATTTCGAAACCCGGCGTCCGCGGGTGGCGGCTAGTCACAATAACCACTACACCTCAGAGGCGGACCTATTGACTAATATTACATGAATGGTTTTGTTCAATGTATTTTGAAATACCCTTGTCCTTTTTTCGTCTTTGAGTGTTCTGTCTTGTAAATGTACTTTAATACCGAAATTATTGTTCTACACACACTGTACAGGAGAGGGGTGGGGTATCATGACTAGACGCGATGAAGTGCAAATTCACGCATTGGTTCATAATCAATTTCAATCGCCCATTTTCTGGAAAATGATCCGTGTGGTTTGTTGCAAACTTAATGCCAACACGTAAAATCTTCAGTAATGTTAACGACGTTTCTTTCCCGAGTGATCTTCCCACCCTAAAGTGTAAGTGTGGCAAACCCTTCTTCGCGCTATGCTCGTGGTGTGAAAAATGTCTATGTCTGAAATGTTTCTACGAT
Source organism: Anabrus simplex (assembly GCF_040414725.1). Classification (NCBI taxonomy): domain Eukaryota; kingdom Metazoa; phylum Arthropoda; class Insecta; order Orthoptera; family Tettigoniidae; genus Anabrus; species Anabrus simplex. The sequence continues at coordinate 394,968,981 of NC_090266.1, read as the reverse complement.
CGGTGTCATCCAAGGGAAGGCAGCGTATCTACCTGAACCGTTAATATGAGAATGAAATTTACAAAACATTGTTAGCCCTGAAAAGTACATTATATATATGATACATACATGACACATTCGTCTCTGTCGTGTAGTGGTTAGTGTGATTAGCTCCCACCCTCGGAGACCCGTGTTCGATTCCGGATCCACCACGAAATTTGAAAAGCGCCTCGAGGGCTGGAACGGGGCCCACTCAGCCTCAAGAGGTCAACTGAGTAGAAGAGGGTTCGATTCCCACCTCAGCCATCATCGAAGTGTTTTACGTGTTTTTACAATTCTCCTTCAGGCAAATGGCGGGTTGGTACCTAATTTAAGGGCAAGGTCGATTCCGTTCCCTCTTTCTTGTCTATCCCTTCCGGTCTTCCCACCACCCCGCAAGGTCACCGTTCAACAAAGCTGGTGAGGCCGTCTGGGTGAGGTACTGGTCCTCATTCCCAGATGTATTCCCCGACGCAGAGTCTGACGCTTCAGGACACTGCCCTTGAGGCGGTAGAGGTGGGATACCTCGCTGAGTCCGGGGGAGAAACCAACTCCGGAAAGTGAATAAATAAATAAATAAATAAATAAATAAATAAATAAATAAATAAATAAATAAATAAATAAATAAATAAATAAACTATAAATGAATATAAATAGCACTTATTGTGAAACTCAGTTGTAATTTTACAATTAACAGGACGCCCTTGTATCCACTAACTTGATAAGAAACATTCGTTTAATAATCGTCAATAAGTAGATAAATAGTCCGCCTCTGTGGTGTAGTGGTTAGCGTGATTAGCTGCCACCCCCGGAGGTCCGGGTTCGATTCCCGGCTCTGCCACGAAATTTGAAAAGTGGTACGAGGGCTGGAACGGGGTCCACTCAGCCTCGGGAGGTCAACTGAGTAGAGGTGGGTTCGATTCCCACCTCAGCCATCCTGGAAGTGGTTTTCCGTGGTTTCCCACTTCTCCTCCAGGCGAATGCCGGGATGGTACCTAACTTAAGGCCACGGCCGCTTCCTTCCCTCTTCCTTGCCTGTCCCATCCAATCTTCCCATCCCTCCACAAGGCCCCTGTTCAGCATAGCAGGTGAGGCCGCCTGGGCGAGGTACTGGTCATACTCCCCAGTTGTATCCCCCGACCAAGAGTCTGAAGCTCCAGGACACTGCCCTAAGTCCGAGGGAAAAACCGAACCTGGAGGGTAAACAGATGATGATGATGATGAAGTAGATAAATGAAACAAAATGAAAAACTATCGGGATTTGAACACGGGGCGCAAAAGTACGTAGACGCCCCGATAGCCGCTGCGCCACTGTGTCATTTGAACCTTTTACGCTGTAAAAGACAAGTAAAGCACGTCGGAGACTTTGACCGTCATTTTCTTGGAAACGGTCGAGTGTCTGCGTATATGCTTATTTCGGCCCCTCTCTTTCGCTGAGCGAAGTTCCTGGGAAATCGGGTTGTTACACTTGGCGGCTTCCCCCAGTCAGATCAAATAACAATTTCATCGGCAAAGATCAGAGTTTTTATTTCCTCTCCTTGGATTATGATTGAAAATGAAAATCCACAGTTAACTTCCAGTCATTTGACCGGGTCAGAAATGGGATAAATGAAGACCCCATCTAGCGGCGAGGTTAGGAATTGTGCCGGCTGCCGAAGCCTGTATCAGTCCTCTGGGGCAATGTTTAATGACTGACAGATGGAATGAAATGATATTGGAGAGTGTTGTTGGAATGAAAGATGATAGGGAAAACTGGAGTACACGGTGGAAGGCCTGTACCGCCTACGCTTAGTCCAGCAAAAATCTCACATGGGGTGACCGAGATTTGAACCACGGAACCTAGTGATGAGAGGCCGGCGCACTGCCGCCTGAGCTACGGAGGCTATAGACTGTGATTCCTCTTTCAAATTTCTCTTCGAATTCCTTTACCGGCTGTTCTGCCGGGTAGTTGACCACCCACTTGCGATTTAATTTTATGCATTCCGCCATTTTACTACAGTTCTGAAATATACCGGCCCCTTTCCCTAAACCGGAGTAATATAACGAGACGTGTATTTACGGGCTAGAAGACAACAGGAACAGAATGAACCCGTGAAAGGAGTACAGATACGAAGAACACGTACTTTACAACAGGAGGTGAACACGCAGACCAGGAACAGGTATTGTACAGGCTGAGAACTGGACGCTAATATCAAGCCTCGCAGTAGCTCACATGGCAAAAGGGTGGTGGTTGGTCTAGTCTATGTGATATTGTATAGTGCTCTATGTGCGGGGCTCTTTTGGTCAAAGAAGAAGCTGAGCATAAGTTTTCCCGCACTTGTGCGGTTGGCCTTGGGTTGTTTGTGCGGCGGAGCATGCTTCGTCCTTTTCACTCGGGGTCGACGTGATGACATGTCTCGTCTGCAGCGACCACTCGTGATAGAAACTCATTTCCCTTCTTGCGGACGGCCTTGGATTGTTTGTGCTGCGGCGGCCCCGCATGTTACCCCAGGAAACTTCGTCGTTTTCACTCGGGGTCGAAAAGATGACACCATGTCTCGTCTCCAGCGACCACTCGTGATAGGAACTCATTCCCTTCCTTGGCATAGCGCAGCAGTTGCTCAAGAGAGAGTTCCACTCGATATGCTTCCTTTGATTGTTGAAGACTGTGAGATACGCATTGGGTGTACTTTTGGCGACATTTCAACCAGTCCTAAATGAAGGAGTGAACACTGCCGACGCTCACTCCGACCTCTGCGGCAATGGCTGCTACCGTATCGTGCCGGTTTTGCACAACGGGGACATTCATCTGCTGGGCAATAACATCGGTAAAGCGATGTGGCATTCCAGACCGTGCACCATTGGCCAGCAGCGTCCGTTCTTCCGTGAACTGCTTGTGCCAAGCCTAGACACTTGCAACGGACATGTAATGCCCATCGGAAACATGTATGACTGTAGTTGGCATTGCTTTGAAAAGGATCATACTTTAGCCGAGTTGGACTTGGATGTAACTTGACGCTAACGATTCCTGCTGTATTTTTGTACTACAAAGCCGTGAACACTAACACGAATATTTGCGTACGTCTGGAGTCAAACGACTCCTCCGCTGTCAGCCCTGGTGGGTAACCAGCACCTTGCCATTTCAGCCACGTTTGCCTTATGGACATGGTGCTTAGCTAATAGATGACGTACTTCGACAGCATGGCCATCCACCTCGACAAGTAATATCTTCTCCATATTTCTCATTCATGTTTTGTGGCTTTCACTTTGCATTCAACCAAAAGAGATCACTTAGCACAACCTATTAATGAATTTGTATTAGTGGTATATTTACTGTAAAAGTACTCATCATCATCATCATCTGTTTACCCTCCAGGTTCGGTTTTTCCCTCGGACTCAGCGAGGGATCCCACCTCTACCGCCTCAAGGGCAGTGTCCTGGAGCTTCAGACTCTTGGTCGGGGGATACAACTGGGGAGAATGACCAGTACCTCGCCCAGGCGGCCTCACCTGCTATGCTGAACAGGGGCCTTGCGGGGGATGGGGGAGATTGGAAGGGATAGACAAGGAAGAGGGAAGGAAGCGGCCGTGGCCTTAAGTTAGGTACCATCCCGGCATTTTCCTGGAGGAGAAGTGGGAAACCACGGAAAACCACTTCGAGTATGGCTGAGGTGGGAATCGAACCCACCTCTACTCAGTTGACCTCCCGAGGCTGAGTGGACCCCGTTCCAGCCCTCGTACCACTTTTCAAATTTCGTGGCAGAGCCGGGAATCGAACCCGGACCTCCGAGGGTGGCAGCTAATCACGCTAACCACTACACCACAGAGGCGGACCTGTAAAGGTACTCAATAAACGAAATCTTTGTGGAGTGGCGTTGTTATTTTGACGCAACGATAGCACGTAGTTCCTTTCGCTGAAGAAGTCTGCCTCAGTTTACGTTGTTGACATAGACTACTGATAGCAAACACAGCAGTATCGACTTTATAGACTTCTCCTTCTTCTTTTTCTTCTGTTTTTCCCGCACCTGTGCGGTCGCGGGTGCGAACTGTGTCGCACACGTAGATTTGGGCCCTGTTTTACGTTCGGATACTCTTCCTGACGCCAACCCTATATGGAGGTATGTAATCACTATTGCGTGTTTCTGTGGTGTTTGGTAGTAGGCTAAAGTGTGTTGTCTGAATATGAAGAGGAAATGGGCAGTGCAAACACGAAAACCCAGTCCCCGAACCAGAATAATTAATCATACACGATTAAAATCCCCGATACGGCAGGGAATCGCACCCGGGACTCTCTAAACCGAAGGCCTCAACGCTGACCATTCAGCCAAGGAATCGACCTTATATCAGTGTTAAATTAGTTGAGTATATTCATAAATTATAAGGGACTGGTGGACCAAGCGGTACTTATAAATAGGTTAACTGGCTGAGCCAGAGAAGGCATGCTCGTTTTACACGAAAGGACGCGGGTTGGATTCCCGTTAGGGAGTCAAAACTTTAAGAAAAGAGATTTCAACTTACAGAGGTGCACATGGCCCTGTGGTTCACTCAGCCTACAGCAGAAATGAATACCAGATTCATTCCGGGGCTAAAGCAGCCGGGCGTAGGGTTAACCACCGTATCCCACCAAATGTTGGGGTTACGGATAGTGGAAGCCTTTACCTTCCACTCCCCCAAGGGCCTTCATGTTCTGTACAGAGATGAATATTACGTGGTCAACACATACAGCTTCAATGGTTCTTATGAAAAATGTGCTACAAAGTCATTCTAAGCGTAGTGATTAAATCTTGTTTAATGGAATGGAAGACGACGTTCTTTCACGTCTAAATTGCTGTAGTAACAACTTCCTCTGTAATAAAAGTTGCAGAAATCAATGTATGGTGAAAATATTTCCGTGAATATATCCCTTATTAATAAAGGCAATAATATATGAGCTTTCATTGTCCTAAGTATACAATTTTGCAAGTTTTAATTTTATTAAATTTCAAAAAGTGTAATCTATCGCAAAATCATTCATCAGAGCGTCGCAAGCCGTCTATTGTAACACACACACACACACACACACACACACACACACACACACACCCACACACACACACACACACACCGAAAGCTTGAATTCGAGAAACAGTATGTTCGAACCATACCCTTAACAGCCCTGATGATAGGTTCTTGCAGGGAAGATAGGTTTTTCCACACCAGAGAAATGCTGGGGGCTGTATCATAATTAAGGCTATCTCTGCTTCCTTCCCACTCTTAGCCTTTTCCTATTCTATCCTCGCTGTAAGAAATATCTGTGTCGGTGCGACGTAAAGCCTATTGTAAAACATACACAAGCACACTCACACCGAACGAGCTGGCTATGCAGTTGGCAGCGAGCAGCTGTAGGCTTGTATTCGGGAGATAGTGGGTTCGAACCCTATTGTGAGCAAACTTGAAGATAGGTTGCTGTAGTTTCCCATCAGGCAAATGCTAGGGTCGTACCTTAATTATGGCTACGGCTGCTTCCTTCCTACTCCTGGCTTCCTGGTCTAACGTCGCAAAAGGCCTACCTGTGTCAGTGTGACGTTAAAGCCTATTGTAAAAAACACACATGACAGTTCTGGTAAATCTCCCGATTTGAAAACAATCTTCTGATGCAACAACATGCTGTTTTACATACACAGCAGATGCTACCTATTTTTGCAGATACAGCGTACTCGGGGAGTAGACACTTTTCTTTCAAGTGTAGTGTGGTATGGTAACGGGGGCTAGCCTGCCTGAATTTTTGAGTGAGGGCTTAACTAACAAGGTAAGATAGGTGTTATTTGTCGAACTGACAGAGGGATTGCTAACCTTAGAGACGTGCATGTGTGTGTGTGTTTTTTGTGCACGAGCATAAGCTAAAACTGTTTTGTTCTTTTAGCGTGAGAATTAAAAGCAAAACAAATCATTGACTTCCTTTCAAAGCAAGCAATGCATGTCTTTACCCCTTGACTAAGCAATATTATATAAAACAAGCTGTTTAGTATTCATTCAGGTAAACACGTGATGCTATCCTACATTATGTTAATGTTAACATGATAGCAAAAATATTCTTTGTTAAGCATGAGAATAACTTATAAGACTGCTTCTCAATTCTTGTAAACACACTGCATTATGTTTTACATGTTGCATAGAATTTGTTTCCGTATGCAAACTTCTAACATTACTACCGTGTCTGAAAAGACAAGGAGTGCAAACTTTGCAGAAAGTGGACTTGTTCTGCATAAACATAAAACTCCATTTCGCATAGTTGTGCATTTAATTCTTCTTTTAGTATACTACTTCACCAGTTGCAGGAAATGAAAACAATGCAAAAGCATATAACTGCTTTGTTGGTTTTTATACAGGATGTAATATTTCACACACTATTCTTAACACTGTACACTTCTCCTTTCACCGCAAGTTCTTGTTTTTGCTCTTTGAGTACATACACACGTGCAGACATGCTTCAAGCTTTAGTCTACTTGCTCAACATGTCGCACGTAGCAGGAGGACTGTATGTTTTATACACATATTCATGCGCATGAAGCAGCTGTGTTTATCATAGTCAGCATCGTTTTATTAGAGGTGCTGTGAGCGAGCAGGAAGTTCGTAACTTGCTGCATTATGTTATCGATGAGTTCAGTGTAGATAACTGCGTCAACAAATGTTTTGCATCATTCTCCAGCAGAATAGATTTATAATTTATATATATCTGTGGAGTTGGCTGGACAACAACCAAAACAACAAACTAAAGATACACTGCATCAGCATACTGAAAACTATTGTCAACAAGAACCACAGCAACAAATGACACATCGCATACCCCCACCGTCACCACCACCACCACTCCTGCGTTTAACGCGTGCTTGTTGCAGACAAGAGGAATGTGAAGAAGAATAAGAAGAATGTGAGTAAGCCTTGCAGTAATTTAGTGTAAAAATGCATAACGCACAAGTTAACTATTAATAGAACTACCTAAACATCCTTTTGTGTCCAACTCTTCATTGTCTAACATTTATGGATCAACTGTTAATGACGCGTGAAATAACTAGTGCAAGACTAAATTTTAGCACAACAGCATTTTTGAAAACTGTTGGAAAAGTAGATTGTAAAGAAGTTTTGCAGGTTTATACACACCAAATGTGTAGTATAGATTATTATAAACTGATAAGCAAGCTGTCTAAATAACATTAAATAATTTATTTTCGAATGTATGATTGGTATAATGAATTGGAAAAAATGAAACCTAATGCAAGTGCATAGTATACTCCTGTATAATCTTGGTGAATAAAATTAAACATTTGCTCAGAGCCTAACTTCTCTATCCAACAGATAAATTACTACAAATACTTCGGGATGGTTTGAAATTGAATCCAAGCTTTGAGCAAGCAATGTGCAAAACAAAGTTGAATACAAGGCTGATGTTAGGAATTTTATCTTTAACACTCTAATACATATTAGCATAAAATTATATCATACAGTAGTTAATTAAAACACTTGTTATTAAATGTACAGAGTTTTAGTCAAATCCTACAATTCATCCTTAATTAAAAATACTTGTTTAAACAGGCTGCATTTGTTTTTATTACACTATGTCATTTTACTATCTATATCTACATTTATTATCAATATTTTTCTGGTTTTTAAACCTTAACAGTAGTTTTGTAAAAAACATCTAAATTTAAAACAAATTATATTTTTTTAATGCAAACAATGAATGTGTGTTTTTATCCTGTATGCTTGAAAATATTGAATTTTAGTATAAAACACAAGGCAAGCAAACGTACCCTGTTATTATATGCATAATATTATAACGTCCGTCTTCCCATACCACCATTATTAAATGCTTCATGTTACTTTAATTGTACTACCTACAGCCCTATGCATATTTATCATACAAAGGCAAACATTTTTTGCTAAAGGTACGTATATATATATAAGTTTGTACATGCAGGTGCTTTGAGTTAATTCTTTTTCTGCAAACTAAATCTGTGTTTAGCATCCTTCTTGAAACAAAATGGTGGTCTTAGTCACGCCTTAGTGATAACGCGTTACAGCGGTAACAAGTATCACGTTCTATATGGTAAGCTTTTCTCCTACTACAAACTTTACTCTAGTTTATAAATGATGGACTACTTCACGTTACTAAGCAAGAATTTTTTCTTAAAACTGGCTAAGTCTTTTTATGTTGTACATTTAATGGGTGAACAGGAAGCTTACAAACTTCTTTGTTCATAATGATGTAAAAAATTGTTTTCAAACAAGGCGTTTTAAAATTAAAATATTTCGCCATAAGACCTATCTGTGTCGGTGCGACGTAAAGCCCCTAGCAAAAAAAAAAAAAATAGAATGCGCACTGAAGTAGCACGTACGCTTCGCACTTTGGTGATGTTTGTAAATAGCATCATATCTTAATATGCATAACTTCAAAGTCAAAAATATTTGGTCAAACACAAAGCTGACATGTTTTTCTGCTTAAAATTTTAGCAAGCCTTTTTGTTTTCCTACTAGAGTGCACAAGGATTCCTGTCTGGTGAAGCATACTATTGTACATTTTAGTCAGTAGAATGCAATCCAATAAAACTAATAGGTCATAACTTACAAGTCGTGAAACACTTGAAGAAATGTCAGTTCCAAGTCTATAATACATAGAGTCACAACCCGGTCACGTTAGATATTTCATTCTTGTTAACTGTTAACAGCATACAATTTCCATCACCAGCCTAGCCTAACCTAACCTAACCCCATGGCGCAACAGCCACGAAGGGCTATGACCTACCAAGCGACCGTTGCTCAGCCCAAAGTCCTGCAGATTACGAGATGTGTGGTCAGCACGACGGATTTTGCTTTCTAGACCGCGGCCGCCATCTCATAGTCAGACAGGTCCTCAATTGTAATCACGTAGGCTGAGGGTGCCTCGAACTAGCCCTAGGATGCAGGTAAGAATCCCTGACCTGGCCGGCAATCGAACCCGGTGCCTCCGGGTAAGAGACAGGCACACTACCCCTACACCGCGGGTCCGACTCATCACCAGCCTAGAAGCTGTGATTAAAGATATTACGTACACTGCAGCATCAAATACACTCTCAGCAGATTTCTGAATCTACGTGCCGTTAGTATCATGATCATAACGTTTTTAGAAAGCAAGCATATATCTTCTTCACATGTCCTGTTTTCTCAATACTAACTGATACAAATTTCCTTTTGCGTTACACTTCACAAAATTCAGGCGGGCTAGCCCCCGTTACCATACCACACTACACTTGAAAGACAAAGTATATTCTCCGAGTATGCTGTCTCTACAAACATAGGTAGCATCTGCTGTGTATAACAAATAGCATGTTATTGTAGTAGAAGATTGTTCTCCAATTAGGAGAACTATCGTGTGTGTTTTACAAGGGCTACGAGTAGGTAGGGAGCAGCCGTAGCATTTGCTCGTGAGAAAGCAGGAAACTACAGAAACCTATCTTCAAGTTTACCAGCAGTAGGGTTCGAACCCACTATCTCCCGAATGCAAGCCTACAGCTGCGCGCTCCTAACTGCATAGCCAACTCGCTCGGTGTGCGTGAGAGAGTATGTGTGTGTTTTACAATAGGATTTACATCGCACCGACACACATAGGTCTTACAGCGACAATAGGACAAGAAAGGGTTAAGAGTAGAGAAGAAGCAGTTGTAGACTTAATTAAGGTACAGTCCCAGCCTGATGTGAAAATAGAAAACTACGAAAATCCCTCTACAAGGCTGCCAACAGTAGGGTTCGAATCCACTATCTTTCGAATGCAAGCTCAGAGGTGCGCGCCCCTAACCACACGGTCAACTCGCTCCGTGTGCGTTTTACAATAAGTTTTACGTTGCACCGACACAGATAGGTCTTACTGTATTTATAGAACAGGAAAGGTCTAAGAGTAGGAAGAAAGCAGTCGTAGCATTCATTAAGGTTCAGCCCCAGAATCTGCCTAGTGTGAAAGTAGGAAATCACAGAAAACCACCTTCAATGCTGCCGACAATTGGCTTCGAACCTACTATCTCCCAAATGCAGGCTCACAGCTGCGCGCCCGTAACTGCACGGCCAATTTGCTCAGAGTAAGAGATTAATTCTTATTGTGTATGTTGAGTATTCGTTTCGAAGTAGGATGTGTCTCAAAAATTATTATTATTATTATTATTATTATTATTATTATTATTATTATTATTATTATTATTATTATTTGTGAACTTACCGGCGTCTGAGCCTTATAAACTGTCACAGTATTTTATTTTCCCTTTTTATATTAATTCTACACTTAGCTTAACATTTATCAACATTATATTTTAACAGGTGATAACTATCAACTCACCCTCAAGTGTTTGTTTACAAAGTTTTGAGATAAAGATAACCTCGAACGCCTCGGATGGAACCCAGGCCCGGTTAAAGATTTTACTTAGTTTTGAAAGTGTTTCGTAGCCCATTCAACGTACGTAAGAACAATTAAAGAGTTATCTGACAATGAAGTAGCCAGCCCGGTATATACGGCTGTGAATAACAGTCGAAGAGAAATATCGTGCTGGTCATGTATCGCCTTGTATTCTGCAGTCCTTCGAGCTAAACAGTAATTGCTTTGTAAGCCAAAGCTCTAATAGTAAGTAGTGTTCGATCCCAAGCGTTTCTTGGGTGCAGAGCTTGATTATATAGCCATAGCATATTTACACATGCCAATACTCTGAATTGTCATTCTGTTGGCCTGTTGTATCAGTAAGAAGTGTTCGAACTCATGTGTTTCTCACATGCAGAGCTTGATTTCATACCTAATAATAATTCCGTGTGGCTATTTCTAGCCCGGTGCAGCCCTTGTAAGGCAGAACCTCTGATGAGTGTGGGCGGCATCTGCCATGTGTGAGTAACTGCGTGTTATTGTGCTGAAGGATAGTATTACGTGTGATGTGTGAGTTTCAGGGATGTTGGGGACAGCAGAAATACTCAGTCCCCGAGACAAGGGAATTAACCATTTAAGGTTAAAATTTCCGACCCGGCCGGGAATCGAACCCGGGACCCTCTGGACCAAATGCCAACACGCTAACCATTTAGCTATGAAGCCGGACAAAAAGCAAACTCGTGTCCTCATCCTGAGGTGGTGCAATTAGTTTCAGGCAACCCCTGTTGGAGGTGAGTGGCATGTACCATTTTAATCACATACCAGCCCTCCTGATATTCTTAAATTTCTTGCAGTGCCGGGAATCGAACCGGACCCCCGAAGACGACAGCTAATAACACTAACCGTTACGCTACGGAGGCCGACATTTCATACTTATAGCACATTCGCACACGTAATTATTATTATTATTATTATTATTATTATTATTATTATTGTTATTATTATTATTGTTATTATTATTATTATTATTATTATTATTATTATTATTATTCCTTTCTTAATCTGCTTACCCTCCAGGGTTGGTTTTTCCCTCGGACTCAGCGAGGAATCCCACCTCTACCGCCTCAGGGGCAGTGTCCTGGAGCGTGAGACATTGGGTCGGGGATACAACTGGGGAGAATGACCAGTACATCGCCCAGGCGGCCTCACCTGCTATGCTGAACAGGGGCCTTGGTGGGGGATGGGAAGATTGAAAGAGGCAGACAAGGAAGAGGGACGGAAGCCGCCGTGGCCTTAAGTTAGGTACCATCCCAGCATTTGCCTGGAGGAGAAGTGGGAAATAACGGAAACCCCATTCCAGGATGGCTGAGGCGGGAATCGAACCCACCTCTACCCAGCTGACATCTCGAGGCTGAGTGGACCCCTTTCCAGCCCTCGTACCATTTTTCAAATTTCGTGACAGAGCCGGGAATCGAACCCGGGCCTCCGGGGGTGGCAGCTAATCACACTAACCACTACACCACAGAGGCGGACATTATTATTATTATTATTATTATTATTATTATTATTATTATTATTATTATTAACCCAGGTAGAACTGGATGACTGAAGAAATACTAAATCTCATTCAGGAAAGAAATAAAGAACACCCGGAAAAATACTCCTGAAGGAATGATAAACTATAAGAAACTAAAAAAATTTAGTTACACAGAAGTGCCGAGAGGCTGAGAAAGATGGATGGATGACATTTGTAAAAGCATAGAACATAATATGAAAATCAGAAATGCTGATAGAGCATACAAGCAAGTAAAAAGAATGCAATTCAAGGTTAAAATGAAATCCAGTGTTATAAAAGGTAAGGAAGGAAATATGTTGATAGAAGATGAGGAGGTAATGTAGAGATGGAAAGAGTATTTGGAGGATCTATATAATGGAGAAAATTTGACAATGTAGATGGGTACATCATAAAACAAGAGCTGGTTTCACAAGATGAACTAGGTCCTCCCATAAAGAAAAGTGAATTCGAAACAGCACTGCAACAGCTGAAAGAGAAAAAGGCTCCTGGACCAGACAAACTATAAACTGCCTAGCCAACTCGCTAGGTGTGCGTGAGAGAGTATGTGTGTGTTTTACAATAGGATTTACATCGCACCGACACAGATAGGTCTAACAGCGACAATAGGACAAGAAAGGGTTAAGAGTAGAGAAGAAGCAGTTGTAGCCTTAATTAAGGTACAGTCCCAGAATGATGTGAAAATAGAAAATTACGAAAATCCCTCTACAAGGCTGCCAACAGTAGGGTTCGAATCCACTATCATTCGAATGCAAGCTCAGAGGTGCGCACCCCTAACCACACGGTCAACCCGCTCCGTGTGCGTTTTACAATAAGCTTTACGTTGCACCGACACAGATAGATCTTACTGTATTTATAGAACAAGAAAGGTCTAAGAGTAGGAAGAAAGCAGTCGTAGCATTCATTAAGGTACAGCCCCAGAATCTGCCTAGTATGAAAGTAGGAAATCACAGAAAACCACCTTCAATGCTGCCGACAAGTGGCTTCGAACCTACTATCTCCCAAATGCAGGCTCACAGCTGTGCGCCTGTAACTGCACGGCCAACTTGTTCAGAGTAAGAGATTAATTCTTATTGTGTATGTTGAGTATTCGTTTCGAAGTAGGATGTGTCTCAAAAATTATTATTATTATTATTATTATTATTATTATTATTATTATTATTATTATTATTATTATTATTATTATTATTATTATTATTATTACGATTCCTTTCTTAATATGCTTACTCTCCAGGGTTGGTTTTTCCCTCGGAATCAGCGAGAAATCTCTACTCTACCGCCTCAGGGGCAGTGTCCTGGAGCGTGAGACATTGGGTCGGGGGATACAACTGGGGAGAATGACCAGTACCTCGCCCAGGCGGCCTCACCTGCTATGCTGAACAGGGGCCTTGGTGGGGGATGGGAAGATTGAAAGAGGCAGACAAGGAAGAGGGAAGGAAGCGGCCGTAGCCTTAAGTAAGGTACAGCCCCCGCATTTGCCTGGTGTGAAAATGGGAGACCAAGGAAAACCATCTTCAGGGCTGCCGACAGTGGAGCTCGGACCCACTATGTCCCGGATGCAAACTCACAGCTTCTCGCTCTAACCGCACGGCCAACTCGCCCAGTAAATATTCATATGTAACTTACCACAATGGTACTATAGGAATGTATATTTAGAAATCATTCTTCACATGTCAGTAACTGGCATTGTCACACACGACAGGAAACAATGAGGTGTGTCAGACATACACTTTATTTTACAAGTTTGTTCACGTCACACCGACACAGATAGGTCTTATGGCGACGATGGGATATTAAAAGGCTAGGGGTGAGAAATAAGCAGGAGTGGCCTTAATTAAGGTACAACCCCAGCATATGCTTATTGTGAAAATGGGAAACCACCGAAAACTGTCTTCAGGGCTGCTGATAGTGAGTTTCAAACATATTATCTCCCCGAATACTGGATACTGGCCGCACTTAAGCGACTGCAGCTATCGAGCTCTGTTCATACACATTTACTGAGTGTTAAAAACCTTGTAGTCTGCATCTGTGGTGTAGTGGTGAGTGTGATTAACTGCCACCGCTGGAGGCCTCCGTTCGATTCCCGGGTCTGCCACGATATTTGAAAAGTTCTACGAGGGCGGGATTCCCTCTCTCTTGTAGGTCCTCCGTAGGTCAAGTGATTAGAGGGGTTCGATTTCCATCTCAGCCACCCTAGAAGTGGTTTTCTATGGTTTCCCACTTCTCCTCCAGGCAAATGCCGGTATGGTACCGAACTTAAGGTCACGGCCGCTTCCTTCCCTCATCCATTTCTATCCCTTCCAAACTTCCCATCACCCCACAAGGACCCCGTTCAGCATAGCAGGTGAGGCCGCCTGGGCGAAATACTGGTCATCCTCCCCACTTGTATCCCCAGCCAAAGAGTCAGAAGTTCCAGCACACTGCCGTTCAGGCGGTAGAGGTGGGATCCCTCACTGAGTCCGAGCGAAAACCAACCCTGCAGGATAAAAATCAATCAATCAATCAATCAATCAATCAATCAATCAATCAATCAATCAATCAATCAATCAATCAATCAATCAATCAATCAATCAATCAATCAATCAATCAATCAATCAATCAATCAATCAATCAATCAATCAATCAATCAATCCTGATCTGCATTTAATGCAGTGACCCAGGTGGCTGATTCCCTATCTGTTGTTTTCCTAGTCTTTTCTTAAATGATTTCGAAGAAATTGGTAATTTATTGAACATCTCCCTTGGTAAGTTATTCCAATCACTAACTCCCCTTCCTATAATGAATATTGCCCCAATTTGACAACTCGAATTCCAACTTTATCTTCATATTGTGACCTTTCCTACTTTTAAAGACGCCACTCACACTTATTCGCCTACTAATGTCATCCACGCCATCTCTCCGCTCACAGCTCGGAACATACCACTTAGTCGAGCAGCTTATCTTCTTTCTCCCATTTCTTCCCAGGCCAAACTTTCCAACATTTTTGTAACGCTACTCTTTTGTCAGAAATCATCCAGAACAAATCGAGCTGTTTTTACTAGGATTTTTTTCAGTTCTTGAAACATTTAATCCTGGTTAGAGTCCCACACACTAGAACCATACTTTAGTTGAAGTCATACAAGAGACTTATATGCCCTCTCCTTTACATCCTTTCTACAACCCCTAAACACCCTCATAACTATGTGCAGAGATGTGTACCCTTTATTTACAATCCCATTTATGTGATTACCCCAATGAAGATCTTTCCTTATATTAACACCAAGACACTTACAATGATCCTCTAAAGGATCTTTCACCCTATCAACGCAGTAACTAAACCTGAGAGGACTTTTCCTATTAATAAAGAAAGAAAAGAAAGAAAGACCTGGTAACAATTTCTTTCAGTGCTGGAAAAACAAGAAATCTTCGCATTAATGACATCTAACGCATGTAATGGCCTTACACCGAAGAAGTCTATATTTCGACTTTCACTTTTAAATTTGCGAATTATTTTCAGGTAAACCTGTTGATTGTGATTTTCTGAAAGCCCACTGAGAAATTGGCATTATCATTCTACTCCTCGCATTTCGTTGTTGCACCTCGCAATACTAGTGTGTGACAAAGTTTAGGGGAGATATACTGACCCGCAGCACATGTATCAAAGAACGAAAATTCACTGTTTTATACCATACAATACTGAACCTTTCTAGTCAGAGTTCTAAGCTAAAATATTATCACATAGCTGTATTTTTGGGCACAACGGTGATCTAATACATTGCCTTTATTTCCCTCATTTTCCGAATCAGAGTGTATCATGTCGTTTTGACGGGTTATTCCTCTGCGGTGAATTAGAACTAATCTAATCTAATATCCAATCTGAAACTTAAATAATCCAAGATGTATTCCTTCTGTAAGCCACCACGTGGAACAGTTTCCTTGGTTCAAGATTTTATCCAGGGAGCAGCTATACAGATATTAAAGGAGGGAAAGGAAGTCGCCTTTGACCACTAGCCAGTTCGAACCCTCATACATACAGTGGCATACCGGCTGTGGATGGGGTGAGGGTTGGTGGAATAATATCCACCGTATCTCCTGCCTGTCGTAAGAGGCGACTTAAAGGGGTATCAAGGGTTCTCAATTCGGGAGGGTGGTTTGGTGACCACCTAGCTAAGTCTGGAATTGTTTCAAAATATTTCTGTCAGGTTCCTCACTCAAATCCTCCCTGACCGGCCTCCCTTGATCAATTTTTGTTCTCTTCCCACCGCCTTGCCAACGGTCGTAGCCGTGCTGAAACACCGGATCCCGTGAGATCTCCGGAGTTAAGGAACATTGGGCGTGGTCAAGATTTGGATGGGTTGCCACGCGCTGTTGTTGGGGGATAAGGGAATGGAGGAGCGAAAATGAACTGTCCACCCTACCGTACGTAAACCCTGGCTCAGTCACCCCTCTGCGGAGGTTCGGACTTGCCTTCGGGCAGAATACACCCATTCCCGACCGCCTTCGTGGTCTTTGCCTTTCCTTTGGCGGAACATTCATTCTTAGAAGGATCGGACCTCTTCCTTTTCCTCTCGGATTACTGTAAATACAGGATGGTTGCCCAGTTGAACTTCGTCTTGAAAAACGAATTACGACCACCTCCTCTATCTAACATGTCTACAAATCCATTCCGCTATTGTATTCAGATACAAGTGTGAGTCTATCTATGCAGACAAGCTCAGCATTTTTGTAAATGTTGATATAGCATAAGATATTAAAGATGATATATTTAATAAAATTAGCTACGAAAGTGCTATTTTGTAAAAAAAGCAACAGACTGCAGCAATTTTTACGTTCAATAGCAATGTATAAACCCTCGATTTTTAATTTGCGTCTTGAACTAATCGTTCTGAGTCTCTCCGTAGCCATTTGTCATACTATCGTTAGAAAGCTTTGTGAACGTATGATTCATACTCTGCTAGCAAGAATTCTAAGATATACCGAAGCGGCCATTACTCTACAGGCAAAGCTACCAGTTGCTCGCGATCTTCGGTGTGAGGCGGACGTCTTAAATTTGTTCTCCTTCATTTATAAGTGAAGGTAA
Source organism: Anabrus simplex (assembly GCF_040414725.1). Classification (NCBI taxonomy): domain Eukaryota; kingdom Metazoa; phylum Arthropoda; class Insecta; order Orthoptera; family Tettigoniidae; genus Anabrus; species Anabrus simplex. The sequence goes on along the minus strand of NC_090266.1, from coordinate 394,951,995 downwards.
GTTTTTAGGCCCACAGATGTTTCTTGCTATGCTGTGTGTTCAATATAAACGTATTAAGCAGCAACTTGTCAATTTTTCGATAATTCTGATTTAGATATTACGTTATCTGTAAATTTCTCTTTGATAACCCAGGATTGAATGGTCTACATGGCGTTAGTGTGCAAAACTCGTGATTGAATTTCCTTTTTTCTCCTTGTTCCTCGCTTCAATCTTATTGTTTCCGTGACCATTAAGTTGGACTGCATGATGTGTGTGAATATTTTATGTAGCATGTGCCGATCAAAGGCTATGTTTATTTGGTTACGAGAAACGTAGAACTGAAGTTGTTCTTGGTGCAGTCATTTTCATTGTCATTGTTGTGGCTGCTGTCATGTTTTGTAGTTTTCATCGTTGTCTTAATTTCTCTCTGTCTATCTGTTGCTGTTTGGCTTTCGTGTGGAGGTTCTTGATCATCAGCTTCGTATAATTATAATTTTCCATGTGTTTAATTCATGATAACCTTCGCTGTTATGTTGTCTGCAACGAAATGTGTATTATTTGAGACAGGATAAGAACTGCTAACATCGAATTTTCGAGAGCAAATATTTTCTAGAAGTCCTTGCTTACGAATATTAAGACATCAAAAGACAAGCACCTTATTAGTTAGAGTAGATTAGTGTTTCTCTACTTCTGACAAAGAAATACCTGTGGTGGTAGTCTACATATGATATTCCTTACTGGGCTCTGTCACAGGCATACATTTAGAAAATGTAAAAAACTAGTTAGCTTCGCAGGTTAATGGCTAACAGTTTTGTGGTGATCAGCATTCGGAATGCAGGTGACTTATATCCTACCAGATATGCTTTCATTTGGAGTTTGTTTTTTAATACTATTTAATTTGCTGTAACATTCTTATATTCGTCCACGGTCTGTAAAATACATTCTAAATCCGTTTACCCCCCAAGGTTGGTTTTCCCTGGAGTTCAGCGAGGGATACCACCTCTACCGCCTCCAGAGCACTGTTCTGGAGCGTGTAGTTTTGGTTCATTGGATACAACCGGGGTGGAGGACCAGTGCCTCGACCAGAATTCCTCACCTGCTATGGTGAACAGGGCCTCATAGGGGTATAGGAATATTGGAATAGATAGACAAGGAAGAGGTAAGGAAGCGTCCATGGCCTTAAGTTAGGTACCATCCCGGCATTTGTCTGGAGGAGATCTGGGAAACCACGGAAAACCACATCGAGGATGGCTGAGGTGGGAATTGAAACCCCCTCTACTCAGTTGTCCTCCCGAGGCTGAGTGGACCTCATTCCAGCCCTCGTACTACTTTTCAAATATCGTGGTAGAACCGGGAACCGAAACCGGGCCTTCGGGGGTGGCAGCTAATCACACTAAAAACTACGCCTTAGAAGCAGCCGTCTGTAAAATTGAGTATTTCAATACCGGATGTTTGTTCCAGTGGAAGTAGTGCGAGAAAAATGTTAGTCAATAAAGCACTTGAATTTCCATCGTTTAATCATTAGCTGCGGGTTCGACTCCTTGGCTGAATGAACAGCGTTGCGGTCTTCGGTTTAGAGGGACGCGGGACCGATTACCAGCTGCGTAGCGGATTTTAATCGCACCTGATTAATTTTTATGGCTCGGGGACAGGATGTTGTTTTATCCCAGCGCTTTTCACTTCATTTTCATACAACACACCACAATAATAACCACCAGAGAAACACGCAATATTAGTTACATACCTCAACCAAATCAATCAGTCATCAATGATCTGCGTTTGGTGCTGTAGCCAAATGGCACATTCTCTGTTTGTTGTTAATAATGTTATTGTATTTTTTACGTCCCACTAACTACATTTTGACAGTTTCCGGTGACGCCGAAGCCTGTCATACTCCTCTAGTGCAATGTTTAATGACTGACAGATGGAATGAAATGATCTTGGAGAGTGTTGCAGGAATGATAGATTACAGGGAAAACCGGAGTACCCGGAGAGAAACCTGTCCCGCCTCCGCTTTGTCCAGCACAAATCTCACATGGAGGGACCGGGATTTGAACCACGGAACCCAGCGATGAGAGGCCGGTGGGCTACCGTCTGAGCTACGAACACCCTAAAATCCTCTACATCCACTTCCATAAATCGTTGAGGAAGTAACGTTTTTTGATAGGTTATTATTTAAACGGTATTGAACAATTTGTGTTATCTGAACATGCAAATAGGATCCAGAAGAAGTTATAAGTAATATAAAATACATTAAGAGATATTAGTATGCAGTAAAATCGGTCTTAAATGTGAACGTATGGGGTTTTGAATCTCAAATACTGGCATAGGGGATTTTGAAACTCACAGCCATGAATACTACTGGATATGGAGCATTTTGAAACGAACTCACTTTATTTAAGCTTCTATCGTGAAAATGATGTTAAACAATATTAGATCACTGAATCACCGAGGAAGTTGGCCTTGCGGGTAGGAGCGCGCAGCTGTGAGCTCGCATCCGGGAGATAGTGGGTTCGAACCCCACAGTCGGCAGCCCTGAAGATGGTTTCCCGTGGTTTTTATTTTTCACACCAGGCAAATGCTGGGGATGTAACTTAATTAAGGCTACGGCCACTTCCTTCCTATTCTTAGGACTTTCCTCTCCCAACGGCGCCATAAGGCCTATGTGTGTCGGTGCGACGTAAAGCAACTGGCAAAAAAGATCAATTTTTATAAACTGTTTTGCATTCTTGGCCTAGTAATCATGAACACAAACTTCTAGATCACACTCAACAATGTAACTATACGCACTTTATTAATACTTCTTCCAGTCTATTACAAACTGTTAAGTGAAGTATTTGAGCAGCATATTACACAATTATTATTGGAAACTCATTCAAATCTTCACATTTACGCTGTTCATCACATTCTGCACTAACAGACTGCTCTTGAACAACCCTTTCTGGATTTTTATAGAATGTGAGGCTCGCAATATCCCTCCAATTTATTCCATAGTGTTTTGCAAGTAGCTTGCGCACATATGATATCTTGTTGGGGTTCAGTGCAGTATTATCATGGAAAATACGAGTAGGATTTATATCAGTAACCGTTTTAGCCTTTTTTTATATATCTTGAAACACCTAGATCGATTTTATATCCATACTCTCATCGAATTTTGATATTGTTCATGGTTTTTGTTATGTGGAATCTTTTAGACTGGTTGAATTTGAAGTGCCAAGATCCTGTGGTCATGAAACATTTAGTCGCTTCTAACTACCAATTGTACACTTGCACATCATCACTTCCTAGCTTGTTTAGGCCACCATGCTCACTGATAATTTTCTCTCTGTAATAAATTCTTTCTTTTTCAATACTTTTTTTATTCGTGCAATGACCCTATTTGGGGGAATGTAGGAATGTCTAACAACTGGAAAAATAATTTCTACAGTGGCTACATTATTAGGAGCGTCCGAATAAAGCCGTTTGCTAGCTATAGCAATTACACTTGAATTCTTATTTTGCCCTCCGCAGCAATCTGCTACTTACCTAACCATATCTGTTCCCTGCAGGCCTGTATGATAAACACAATTAGCTACCGTATGTCATTCGAACCTTCAGGACGATCACTCTCATTCCAACAGAAGCAATGGACGTTCTGTTTAGACAAATGACTCTTAGAACTGCCACTTAAAGTTGTAAAATTACACTATACAGTAAAATAAGCAGCCTGATCAGGTAGTTTCGCAGTAACATATTCTTTCGAAAATCATAAGAGACAATCGAAAGTCTCTGTCTTTCCTTTCGTAACATATCTTAGAATGCACTTGCCTTCAATTTATGAATTCTTTTCTGTAACCTAAGTTTTTGCTTTTCACTACTATTTGTTTCTACCTTAACCTTTTCACTGCCAAGTTTCTTTCAGCCTTATGCATGCCCCGTACCAGATTTTTCTGGACGTTTCGACAGTGGTTGTAATAGGCCATAAATACTTTGTATTTACACAGCTACTGAAAAGTAGTGGAACGACAATATTAGCAATAGATTTCTCCTAACACATTTCCCAAAACTTGAAAGAACTTGGCGTGATAAATGTCGACAGCTTGTTTCACTGAAACTTATCTCCACTATATTCATAAAAATCAGACTCATCATCATAGCCTAAAATTTCTAAAATATAATCTTTCATTATGCGTTCTTTACACTCCCGCGCACCCATCTCAGACGCTGTGAAAGAAAAACACAAGGCACATAATTATCGTCAAGAAACGGTAAGGCGATTTATGAAACGTCCGTCGTCTGAACAAAGCATGTCAACAGCGTTGTACTGAACTGCTTTAAATCCGAATTAACTCGTGTTTGGGACAGCGGGAGAAATGTTGACATCCGAGTTAACTCGGGCATAGGATGGAAATGGTTAAGTCTTTCTCCCAATTCCAAGCACACAGAACAAAACATCTGTTCTGCGACTTCCGAAAGGAATACTGTAGTTTGTACAGAATGCTTGATGAAAATAAAGCACTCCTTAACTTACGTTCACTCTCAACAGTTGTGTTGTACATCGCCTAAGATTTTAAATATTTAATTCTGGTGGCAATTAGAACCTACGATCACTTTTCCTGTTCCGGCAGTGGAGAGGCTCTGCACACTTCAAGGACTCTATGTATTTGCCTACAGCTTCTCAATGACTTGTATTTTTAACGCTTCTAATGTCCCGTACCGGTTTTCCCTTGCAACTTAACCTCCACTAATATGTTATCTTCTAAGAACACCTTGCACACGATCCTTCTCCAACCCCAAAATGTTGAGAAATGCATTACGACACACAGGAATGAGTGAACCACAAGTTTTCTTCCGCACATGGTACGTGAGCGTTAGGTTTCGTTTTCAATCTCCTGCAATTCTCCTCCTCTTCTGTTTTGAAGTAATGCAGTGCTTGATTATGACATTGTCCTGCTCTAATTTATTTTGTGTTGTGTAAAATACACGATTAAATTCCCTGACATCCTCAATCTGCAGCGTAGAACACTCTAATGCCTTGCTATTTTTCTTGCATTTTTGGTATTCACTGTATCTGAAAGAAATAGTCATATGACGTATTAATATGAGATATTATTCTACTTAATAGAGGACAACAAACGGTTAATTGCGTGATCAACAGAAAACCCGCCGCTCATAACCTATAAAATCGCTAAATATTACCCATCTTTCTTGCTTTTCCTTAGACCTTTCCCAAGTATCCACCTACCGCAACGTTTTTTCGACCTCTTCCTGGAGGTGCATTAGCAACAAGAAAAGTTTCGTCACTAATTTTTGAAGTAAATTATGCCAAGGAAATGGAAAACGACCTACTGACAGAGTAACGCATATTGCCAATATACTGCTTTAAAATTCTCTTGTCCGAGGTAAAAGGAACGGAAATTTCTTTTTCTCCAGTGATTAAGCCTTTTTCTTTAATCAAAATCGCCGTGAGTACGTTCAAATTATCCTTTGAGGATCATATTGTTTTGTCTTCATTCGGGCCCATTAGTATACGAAAATCTGCGGTTAAGAAGATCGCAAGAATTGGCTGCAGTGATTAACAAGTGACGTCATTCTCATTCCTAAACACATCTCGAATTTCTCATTGGTTGATACACATAGAAGCTTTAGTAAGTAACTGGTGGTGGATATAGAAGATTTTTAATTTAACAATGTTTTGCAAGTAGCTCGTACGTAGCGAGTTTTGAAACTCAAGAGTTTCACCAACCGTTCGAACTCACCCTTGGAAATCTACTGCTATGCGTATCTCAATTGAATATATGGCCTTGAATCTAGATGATTCCAATCATACGTACAGTACATTATATCTTTGTAACGAGCCGCCGGAGACCACGAGTCCTTTATACAAATATGAGCATATTGATATCGATATAAAGGTTGTCGGTGGCGTTCAGGTGCAGCCTGTATATTTGTACTGTACTAGCATATTAAATTATCTCATTGGCATTGACCTTGCATTTCAGTTAGGAACATCCATGAGAATATTCCCCAATAAATATCTAATCCCCTTCACAATGTGTGCCAGTCACTCAGAATATTGATAAAAAACAAAAACTAAATTTAGGTTGAAAAGCATAATTCGTTTATGAAAGTGTCTGATACTTTAGTTTATTGCATTTATGATCTCATGCTTAATGAAAGTGGAACAGTTTAGTGTCCTAGTAAGAGGTTCCTTCAATTTAACCTTAGTTGTATATTTCCTTTGTAACTAATGCTACGTGGAAAATCGTACGACATTAACTAAGAGTACAAGCTTATTACATTTATCACATGACTACTTAAACAAGAGCACTAGATCCTATCAAGTCCTTGTGTTTTGCAGCAGCAATCATTCTGCCAACAGATGACCATTATGAGTCATATATTATTAATTCGTTTATAAAAGTGAATGATGGTTTAGTTTATTGCATTTATGATCTCATGATTAAAGCAAGAGGAACAGCTTAGTGCTTCATAAGAGGTCTTGATCATTTCTGTACTACCGTAGTTATTAATGAATTGGGAAATAAAGGTGGAACGTGCCATGAAGCGTTAGTAGTTTCAAAAAGTTTTAAAAGAAACACATTGAAAAGTGTATCTGAGGAAGGTGCAGAAAGAATGCACAGAACATATGCGTTGACGCCGAATTTGTTTTAGATACTCCCACTGTTTGAGGGAATAACGTAAAACCAGAAATATACCATCAAGGTTAGAAGAAAAATCTTCAATTTATTGATACATTGACCTAGGGAGGTTGAGTGGATGCCGTTCCAACACTCGTAACACACTTCAAGTTTTGTAGCAGAGCCGGGAATCGAACCCGGGTCTCCGAATGTGGCAGCTAATCACACTAACCACTACACCACATAGACGAATTGTTCCTATATGCAATGTTATATGTTGTCATGTCTGAATGGGTAGATGAATTTAATCCTTTCTGAACAACATCTTGATTGATTGTAGACATGATATAGGCATTTGGGCTTATGCCGTGTCAAGAAAATAAGGTGAATTTTTTTACGTTTCGCAGAGAACTTTGCTCTGCGTCATCAGAAGAAAATCTCGACTGTTCACGAGAAAGGCTTCTCAAAGAATGGGATGTTTGAACTTAGACGTTGTAATAGAATTGGAAATGGTACGTTCATTCGTCACCAGATGGCTCCCCGGACGCAGTACAGCGCTTGCGTTCAAAGCGGAAGCTGACGGAAACATCAGAATCAGTCTGAGAGGGTCACATAATATAACATGTGTACGCACATATGAAGTTATGACATTGACACAAGCCTGGAATGAAATATGTGGCGATGAGGAACGCACGAATTGGAAAACACCGAAACTAAATAACAATAGTGAAGGGACTGGGAAGCGAACTAGCTATGTAAATCCTTAATGGCTGGCAATCAGGTATTACTTAATTGATAGCCAGTGTCCCTGTTGAAATTGTTAGGATTTCTAAGTATTTCTACAGCTTCCCGTATAATCGTGGATCTGTAGTGTCTAGTGTGGGTAAGAGCTCGAGCATCTTGGTACACGACATCATGACCCGACGATAGAGCGTGCTAAGCTATTGCTAGTTTGCCTGGCTGGTTGAGGCGAATATTACGTTCATGCTCCTTGATACGAGTACCAATGGACCGGCATGTTTGGCCAATGTATACCTTACAGCAAATACAGGTAATTTCGTAAACCCCTGGATGTAAAACTGGAGACAATTTGTTTTACCAACACCACATCTCAAGTGTTCTGAGATTCAAAAGATCTGCTTTTCGCACGGTCCATTTTTCAGAGCCATAGCTTACAATGTTTCATATACAACTTTTCACAAAGTGCTTCCGCAACTCTAAGTTAACATTCTTGGATGTCAGTAGAGACTTCTTATTTGAGAAGCCTTCTTTCGCCCGTGTAATTCGAGCACTTACTTCGCTCGTACATTTTCCATTAGATGTGATCAGGCTCCCTAGATATTTAAATTCCTTAACTTGGACTAATTTCTCTCCACCCATTACCACATTGACAGTTTGGTCACCCTCCCTAGTGCATGCCATTACCTTGGTTTTCTTTTTTTAATTCTCATACCGCACCTGTCTTGTAGTAATTCGTTGATGTGATTCAGTGCCTTTTCCATTCCTCTCTTATCTCAGATATCAGGGCTATATCATCTGCATGGTACTGAACAGTTTGCCATTAACTTTTACACCAATGACTGCCATAGCTAAAATTTCTTTAATGGATTCTTCGATGTAGAAGTTAAATAAAAGTGGCGATAGTCCACATCCCTGTCTTACTCCCTTCCCAATTCTTGCTTCCACTCTTTCCCTGCCAATTAATGCTGACTGGCTCTTGTAAAGTTGATAGAGTATTCTTCTGTCCCTGTAGTCTATTTTCAGCTTTCTTCGGGTTTCAAACAGTACATTCCAATTTACATTACCAAAGGCTTTCTCTAAATCAATGAAAGCAATTACCACAGGTCTATCGATTTCCAGGGATTTTTCAATAATTACTCTGAGACTTAAGACGGCTTCTCGTGCACATCTCCCCTTCCTAAATCCATACTTTTCTTCTGAAAAATTATCTTCTAATTTTCTCTCCATCCGATGGTAGATAATAATACGCGTTATGATTTTGGAGGCATGGGAGTGGAGGCTCAAGGTTCTATGATCCTCACATATCTGTGCTATTTGCTTTCTTGGTACGGGAATAAGAATAGTTTGCTCAAACTCTGTTGGTATTTCTCCTGTTATATATACTTCATTTATTAGCTTTTATAGCTTGTCCTCTGCTTTATCTCCTAGGACCTGTAAAAGATCGGCTGGCATCCCATCAGGCCCTGAAGCCTTTCTATGTCTTAACTCTTTGAGAGCTTTGTCGAATTCTTCTCTTATAATTGGTGGTCCTAATTCATCAACATCCACTTGGTCCTTACTTTTAAGAACACCGGCATCAAGAGATGATCGGGTAAATGTATCGTGATGTACTTTATAGTGATGTGGAGAATAAGAAGTTGATGTCTTCGGAGGTGAGACATTTTCGTTATTGTAATGAACTTCATTGCGTGAAACCTGTCCTGGCTAATATGTAAAAAATGAATTTAATGTTGGCTGTTAGGGACAGTACGTACCCCACATTCTCACGACACGTTTTGATTGTTTCATTATTTTCTGAAGAGATTTCTATTTTTCTTTAATTGTATGTTTCGTTGTGCCCATTTTAGTTTTTCTATGTTCATGAGCACTTGACTTGGTTTTAACCTGCGTCAGACACCAAGGCATGAAAGAGAATACTTCATTTTTCTGATGCCTCCATCTTGTTCATTTCTTTTTCTCGTAATCACCTACCGACTTTTTTTTTCAAGTTGCTTTGCGTCGCACCGACGCAGATAGGTCTGATGACGACAATGGGACAGGAGAGGGTTAGGAGTGGGAAGGAAGCGGCCATGGCATTAATTAAGGTACAGTCCCAGCATTTGTTTGGTGTGAAAATTGGAAACAACGGAAAACTATCTTCAAGGCTGCTGACAGTGGGGTTCGAACCCACTATCTCCCGAATACTGGATACTGGCCGCATTTAAGCGTCTGCAGCTATCGAGTTCAGTCCTCCCGATTGCGCCATTCTTCCTCTTAGGGTAAGGCGAATATGACTTCATTTTCTTGTTTTGGGCATTGCAATGGAGGTGGAGACTGTTTGAACCTAGTAACGGGATAACGTTGATGATGCAGCCGGTGTATTTTCGCGATATATTGGGAAGTTGGATTGTGAACGTAGGCCTACTTGGTAATGGTGTTTTGTAACCCGACAAACGAAGTTGCTGTGGTTATTTCTTACCCTTTAGGACGAGAAACACCAAAATTTGAATACTCCAACTGGTATACGGGGAGCTGAGGTTGTGTGGGTCATTATATGATAAAGTGTCTCTTTAACGCCCACACTGGTTCGTACTTAATAATTCTTCTTTCTTCTTTCTTAATCTGTTTACCCTTGAGGAGGCGTTTTTCCCTCCGACTCAGCGATGGATTCCACCTCTACCATCTCAAAGGCAGTGTCCTGGAGCCTGAGACGTTGGTCAGGAGATACAACTGGGGAAAATGACAAGTACCTCGCCCAGGCGGCCTCACCTGCTATGCTGAACCGGGGGCTTGTGGGGGGATGAGAAGATTGGATGGGATAAACGAGGAGGTAAGGAACCGGCCGTGGCCTTAAGTTAGGTACCATACCGGCATTTGCCTGGAGGAGAAGTGGGAAACCACGAAAAGTCACTTCGAGAATGGCTGAGGTGATAATCGAAACCCCCTCTAATCACTAGACCTCCTGAGGCTGAGTGGACCCCGTTCCAGCGCTCGTACAACTTTTCAAATTTCGTGGCAGAGCCGGGAATCGAACCCGGGCCTCCGGGGGGGTGGTAGGTAATCACACTAACCACTACCCCACAGAGGCGGAATCGTACTTGCGTCCCTGATTTGTTAAATAAACATGGAAGTTGTCTAACTATCATCTTCTGTTGGTAAGTTAATTAAATAACTAGTAGTTATAACATATGATGGTTCTGCATTCAGGCTGTTTATTGGACTGCATCCAGTCGAACGATAAGTTATTTATTCACTGAATACCCTGCGTTTCGTTTGTTCCTGTGTATTATTGTTCGTTTTGTTACTAGGATGTGGGCGTCGCAATGTTCATAATATTTCCCAGCAAACATTTTATTTTGCTCTCAAACTCACCGGTTTGTTTTATTTTATTTCCTTGGTCTTAATATAAGCCTATGAAAATTCAGTAATATCTATTACTTACTGACTCCAGTTTTCAATAGGTAAGTGAGTTATCGTGCTGGAATATGTTCACTGCCTCCCATGAGCCTTTCTTTAGCAACTGATTTCCGACTAAGAACGATTGAACTTTTGTGCCTGATGCTAACATTGCAGTAAAAAAGCCATCTTGATTTATATGGTCAAGTAACACATCTGTTTGATAAAGTATCTGTTCATTGTGATATTGCGCGTGTTAGTGTATTTCATGCTATTCTAGAACATTAAACGTTTGCATTTTAGGAATAAATGGAGATCTTTTCTGTTTCAGTTGGTGCCCGAGCAATCTTCTCTATTTCTCATCTGAAGATGAAGACTTCTGTGCAGCTTATTTTGGCCGTAGTGTGAGTTCTACGAACATTTTTTTTTCACATATTGACAGATTTGTCCACTGTAGAATTTCGGATAAACATTGCATTTGAATTTGTTAAAACTACGTGAGTTATACACGCTGGATGTTGTTTATGAACTGAATAATGTTTCTGTAATTTGTAGCCTACTGAATACCAACATGTAGGAATACTGTAATGTCCTTGAATATGTTTGGGTGATAAGGGATATGCCATAAGCTCTCGTTATCTGTAATCCTGAGTAGAACGTTTCTCGTCTGGCCCAATGGCTAAATGGTTAGCGCGCTAGCCTTTGGCTCCAAGGGTCCCGGGTTCGATTGTCGGCAGGCCGGGAATTTTAACCATTATTGGTTAATTTCGCTGGCACGAGGGATGGGTGTATGTGGCGTCTTCATCATCATTTCATTTCATCCCCTTCAAGACGCGCAGGTCGCCTACGCACGTCAAATCAAAAGACCTGCATCTGGCGAGCCGAACCTCTCCTCGGACACTCCCGCCATTAAAATCGATGTGCCATTTTATTTTTCAATATACTGTTTCTGAAATAACTGGGAAAATTAACCCTGCATAAATAATTTACGTCCGCCTCTTTGGTGTAGTGGTTAGCGTGATTAGTTGCCACCCCCGGAGGCCCGGGTTCGATTCCCGGCTCTGCCACGAAACTTGAAAAGTGGTATGAGGGCTGGAACGGGGTCCACTCAGCCTCAGGAGGTCTAGTGATTAGAGGGGGTTTCGATTATCACCTCAGCCATTCTCGAAGTGACTTTTCGTGGTTTCCCACTTCTCCTCCAGGCAAATGCCGGGATGGCACTTAACTTAACGCCAAGGCCACTTCCGTTCCTATTCCTTGTTTATCCCGTTAAATCTTCCCCTCCCTCCCCAAGAGCCCTGTTCAGTATAGCAGGTGAGGCCGCCTGGGCTAGTTACTGGTCCTCCTTCCCAGTTTTATCACCCGACCCAAAATATCCCGCTGCAAGACACTGCCGTTGAGGCGGTAGATGTGGGATCCCTCGCTGAGTCCGAGGCAGAACCAACCCTGGAGGTTAAACAGATTAAGAAAGAAAGAAAGAAAGAAAGAAAGAAAGAAAGAGAGAGAGAGAGAGAAAGAAAGATAAATAGATTTACATACCATCCTTTGGCTTGTGTTTTCAGGTTGGCCATAATGACCGTAGAGTTGGTGATCGCCGCTTCTACGCATACGTTAACAAAGGAAGAAATGAAAAAAATCATCAGGGATGCTAATAACATGACGTTCATCGACGCCCTGTACCAGTACCCTTGGGCAGTTTTTATACAACTGGTCTCATTCCTCATTCTGTGCAAAATGGTGTCTGGCGCGTTGAGTTCGCTGGATTAGTTTTAGGTAAGTAAATAACTTCAAAACGCTGATCAACGACGTTACTTACAGAATTCTTTCTTACAGGAAATGTTCAAAATGCCCTCTGTTACCACTGATACATGCATCAAGCCGCCGTCGTATTGATTCATGTATCAATGCCAACGGAGGGTATTTTGAACATTTCGGGTAAGAAGGAACTGAATGTGTTATAGTGGTACGTTTTACACTAGTGTCCAAAAGTTAAGCATAATCACTAAACGAGGCCATACCTTCTGATAGGAATGTCAGAGGGACTGCTGAACAAACGGAAGCTGAAACACACACCATATGCAACAAAACTTGTCCAAAAAAGTGTCAGAAAGGTTCTGATAACTAAGGTACACATTTGACAACAAGCCAGAAATTCATCCACCAGAGCAGCGGGGTGCGGTCTGGCATCATCGTCCATTAAGTGGAGGTATGGACCAACCGCACCTCTGAAGAGTCGAACACGTGCTCTCAGTACCTCATCCCATTATCTACGAGCGCCAACAGTGTTCGTCGGACCACCCATGAAGATATGCAGGTCCGTACGGCCATTCAATATGATGGCGCCCCATATCATGACGCCACCACCACCATACTGGTCCTGTTCCACGATGTTCCTGTGGTTGTACCGGCTACCCGGTTCTCTACTGATTAATGTGTGCAAACTGAAGCGGGATTCATCTGTGAAGAGCACAAGCCTCCATTCATTCATGGTCCAGTTTCGATGTTGACGGTTCCACTGTAAACGGGCCCGTCTCTGTGCTGAAGTGAGCGGTACGCACGCCGCTGGACGTCGGGCATACAGCCCTGCTGTTCTGAGCCTCCTGTGCACAGTTTGTCGTGAAACGGCAACCCCTGAGACGGTTGCAAGCTCCGCCGACAATTGTCTTGCAGGTGCACTTCGATTTCGCCGGATGGTTGAGTCCAGATATCGATCCTGCTGTGGGGTGGTTACCCTTGGTTGGCATGGCACTGGCCTACGACTAACATCTCCTGTGTCTCAAAATCATCTCCGAAGCCTGTAAATGACACTTTGTGGCACATTCAAGGATACGGCAACTTCGGTCTGTGTCTGGCCTGCTTGCAGGCGGCCGAGTATTCTACCCTGTAAAACGGGATCCAAACGGCGTCTTTGTGCATTATGTTGTCACGTTCACCACGAGGCTACACTCTGCACACTATAATAGGGCAAACACGACTGAGGGAATACGAGGCGCAGGCACTGGCTGTGTTTACCTTGTTGTTACGCCGCTAGTCAAAGCAGGGAACACTCCTATCCTATACAGAGCGAACACGAAGTTTTGGTAGGTGCATATGTCTTGCGATTTGCGGTTTATTTCCTGTTTCCCTGCTAACTCGTAACTTATGCTTAACTCTTGGACACTAGTGTGGTTCTTACTATTAATGGAAGTGTAGAAAATGAGTTCTAATATGGAAATAAAGCATTTTTCGGACACATGTCCATGTAACGCATGTTCTTCTTCTATTGAGAGGAATGTGCCCTGAAAATTCGGCCCGGCCCCATGGTTACATCCTGTAAAATCCAACTTTTAATTTATTATTCATAAATTTTATTATTTTGCGTGGGGAACAGTAAAAATGGTCATTGCGTAAGAAATTAAAGTTCAGATGTACCCTTCGTCGACATGATCATATTTGTTTTTAACGATTTACGTAAAACACGATACAGTATTATCTTTCCAGAAATCAGTAGCCTACTCGAAATAAAAAAGGGAAACGTAGGGCTGCTGACCATAGAACTGACTTATTCATAGCCATGGCCTAATAAAAAGACTGCTAACCGTCAGATGACATTCATGTGTCAGAGTGCCAAGTGATCAGAAAAGTGACATAAACAGACATATTGCTTGGTATTCTTGACTGGGTCCGCTGGATCTACAATTAGATGTCTCTCGTTTGAGTGAGCCTAAGTCTAGCACTCAGTTTAAGATTAAAATCTTTACGGGAGCCGGCCATCAAATGTTGGGTTGCCAGTTAAGAAACTTGTTGGGAAAGATTCGCGATTGGGTTTTTTTATGGTGGGTAGTGTGTAGTTTATGTGATTAAAGAGAAGTGTATGTGATGAAACCTATAACCTAACCCAGTCCCGGGGCCAAAGGAACTTACTACACGCTGTCAAAATCCTCGACCTAGCCAGGATTCGTAAACGGGGCCCACTGAACCGACGCCAGTACACTGACCTTTCAGCTAAGGAAGGGGAATATTTCTTCGCCATAACAATGTCTCTAAACGACCACTCTACAAAGCAGTCTATTATGTTTTACTTCTTTCTTTTCAGATTCTCCAAGATGCCCAGAAGAATTCCTAATAAGAAACGAGCACCGAATTACTTCGATAAATTCAAGTAATGAAATACGCATTCGCGTGTGCGATATCTAGAATGTAGCCCACCTCTCATTGGTTTGTGAATTAAAGGTGTGAAATGATGGGAATTAATTGCAGTTTTGAGGAACGAGGTTTGTGTAATGCATTCAGGATATATATTGTTCTGTAAACTTTGAACTTTCTGGAGGAATAATCTAAAGACTCGCGATGTTTTAATAATGGACGAAATATTATTGTAACTTTTAACATTTAAAGACATTTTGTGATTGCATAAACATCTTCTCGATTGTGCATGTATACGATAAAAGGCTGTAATCGATGACAATTATTTTCATTTTTGGATTCATACATGTACATATTCATCATACTTTACTGAATTTGTTACACGAACATCCTTTCAAAATTACTCTCCAAATGCTTTCACAAATAAGACTAAATTTCTAACTCCTATGTCATTCTATACAATTCAATACAGGCCTAATTCTTTCTTGCTTCATCATAAATTTATTCCAATTCAACGTGGTAGGTTTGTATGTGATAGGCCTAGCAGAGTCCTATTTTTTAAATTGGATTTTCATCGTGCTGTAACAGAAAATATTGTCATAATTAATTTGTAGCCACAACACTGTGAAGTCAGGCATACAAATTTCGGCGGATTAACATTCATGAGATACAAATCATATGTTATGTTTAGAGAAATGTTTTTCTTTCATGATTTATCAAAATTATGTTGGTTTATCATTCAAATGTGTGATAATTGTAAACAAATTCGGGAAAATTTCTATAATATTATACACTGAAATTAATTTAAGTTCTTCGAGAAATATTTTACGTGATAACTTAGAGGAGTGTAACAAAAATATTCACAAAGAAGTTCAAAATCATTTTTCAGGTATGAGTATTTGTTACCATTTTAGTACATTACAGTGAGGAAGAGGATAAAACTGCATCAGAATTTGATCTCTGAAGAAACATTAAATTGCTTGTTATCCCTTGTACATATTAGAAATATATAATTATATTAAAAAAATAGAATTATCACAAACCGTGCAATTGATAATCATTGTTACGGCATTTTAACACATCGCTTTGACTATTGTTCTACAGTATTTTACTTCTACGATGTTTGAATTATTAGTAAAGCTTCGGAATTTACAGCCTATTATCATACAGAGAAATGTGATAAAACATTTTAGTATTAAACGTGTGATTAAATATCTCTTTCACAAGATTTTTACAGAATTTTCTGACATTTAAGAAACAGTGTTCCTTTGCAACGAGCATTACTCCACAACTGCATTCTGTACTGTGACATTATTCCTTTTAAGAATGGTAATGTAATTAACACCTCGTACGCATATTGCGATGAGAAATAAATCATAAATTTCAAATACTGTAAACATGGAATGAAATGTATGCAACACGTTTAATGCTAATCACATAATGTTATTTACTGTCATACATTGATTCATTACTTTTTTATTTTTGTAAAATGCATGCTCTCAAATATAGGCAGGTTTTCTTCAAAGATTGTGCTCGTGATCCTGTAAATAATATATTGGAATCTGAAAATTACAGAAGGTATAATACCTGTAACTGTCTGTGCTAATAATGAATAAATAAATGTTCAGAAATTGAGACACTATTTGTTATTTGAAACCTGTTGACGTTGAGCTATGTAGCCTATGTGTGTTCAGTCCTCAGCCCGAAGGCTGGTTGGATCCTCAACAGCTCCACCATAAGCTGTCATAGGTGGCCTATGCATCACTGAAGATGCGTACTGGGAAATGAGGAGTGATGTAGTTTCCCGTTGTTTTTCTCACCGAGCCAAAAGCTGCTATTACATATCAGTCTGCCAAGCTCACTGAAATGCATGCATCAACCGACCCTATGAGCAACATTTTCACACCATTCATAACAGGGACTGACTGCGTAAGGAATGGCATTACAAGCATTACTAGCATCACTCATACCTCAGTCATTTTCATATTGTCAAAGCCAAGGATAAGACTGAGACAGGTCAATGAAAGTAACAAAATTGTTCTAGCCGATACCAGAAGACGCAGTGCACTGTAAACACTGGGTCGCGCTAGCAAAGACATGTTGAGCTATAGAGCTTTGGTTGAACAATGCTATATTTTGTATTCAACACTATCGGAAGACCGAGTACTTCAGATTGAGAAGTAGTATTTCGCTTACCTTGAAAGTGAATTCTGAAAAGTAGGCCCATTCATTACATGTGCTTAAGTTACTTAGGCTACGTAAACCATGGCACCATCCCAGCCAATATCTAGTGTAAATAAATAAATAAATAAATAAATAAATAAATAAATAAATAAATAAATAAATAAATAAATAAATAAATAAATAAAATAAAATGTAAATTATCATTATCTTGAAGAAGATAACATAAGATGCATTTAATATCCCTCTAACTTATATCCATTGCTGTATGTGTGTGTGTGCGTGTGTGTATGTGTGTGTGGGCGGCTTAAAGAGGCTCGTGAGCACGATGTCCTTCAACCATTATCTGATATACTGTGTAGTTATAATGTACGTACTGTGTATGAATCTGACAGTTTGGAGAGAGGATGTGAAAGGGAACAGCAGTGTCTAATATATTTGTATCCCGATATTTGCCTGGATTTGAAGAATGAACGTATAAAAGAGTATTCCTACAATGACTGATAGATCGTTTGTATATCCAAGAATCCAAAACTTAGTGCATTCATTTCTCACCTACATACATACATACATACATACATACATACATACATACATACATACATACATACATACATACATACATATATACATACATACATACTGCATCCGTCATGCTGGGCTCAGCTCGGCCGGTGAGCGAGGATCTCCAGGGGGTAGATCGTTCGCTTATCGGCTGTGCGAAATTTTTAAAGTGCAGGGATAGATAATGAACTAGTGGCAAATGAGAGAAAGCTAAATAGTTTTCACACATTTATTACAACTACTGCTCTTCTCAAACTCTACAATAATTTACAAAATCTAGGAATTTTTTATATGACTTGTCTTCTTTTATGCCGTTATCAACATGGACACTCCATCGATAAACGAAACAGCAAATGCCTGAATCTGTAAATATAATATTTATATTTTTAGTTGAAAATTAATTAAATAATTAATAATAATTAATTTGAGATTATCTCTCCCATTAATAATTAAATAACTTGAAAATAAGACTTTATTTCCTCAATGGATTTAACTGAAATCGAGTTTGAAAATGATCATTTTCACTCCTTTCTGAAAATTAAATAAAAAAATGTTTTCCATGAAATTATGGTTAAATCGTCTTCCTTGACCTTTAGATTAGTTAATAAATTCTCTCTTATAATTATTTAGTAATTGATTTTCGCATAATAACGTGAAATTTGACATCATGTCAACCTACATTTACCCATTGATTGAAATAATTAGTTATATTACTCTTACAATTTTGATTTTGTGAGTTCAATCCACTGATATGTCCTATACTTATTTATGTGTATTCGCTAGTTAAGATCCTATTCTTCCTTAAAAACGAATAAAATTCACTAAAGGTTTAAATTCTGTCAAATAATGAACCACTAAATTTGGCATAAAATCAGCCAAAAAATCCACGAAACAACGAAGAGCATCATCACAAATATGGATTGAAAAATTACAATAAGCAAAATACAGACAAATCACACACACTACACTCACACAAAGATACACGGAAATATTATATACATATTTACACGAATGCTAGCCCTTGATTATTATTTTCATGTTTAGTCAAAGTCAGGAAAAATATTCTCATGATGACACTCTCGTGGGGACCTCCTCTCACCAACTTGAGATGTGACAGAGCAATGATTATCACTTTATTAAAGAATTCAGTTATACGACGATGTTCAGGAAAAATTTACGAACAAAAATCATCCGAAAATCATCGACAAAATTGCCTAAACACAGGTCAGAATTAACATTCCGCGCACGCGGTTCATGAGCTGCGATATTTATTTTTACTTCTCCACCATAATTGTGGCTCTCAATTAATCTGCGCTCACAACGAAGAAATTACGTCAGGTAACATATTTTCTTCTCAAATTGACTCAATAATGGATGCACAACTTATTTGCTAAATTCAATAATATCCATCTACCAGTCAAATAATTATCACAGCACAGCGCAAATATATATAAATGTATCGGTCAGATACCGCCATTTCCCAGGCCTAAATTAATATAAATGAGCGCACATCAACCTTATTCAATAATAATTAATATTATGCTCATGACCTTAGGTGTTCTTTTACGCGATAATTAGGTTAATTTATTTTTATTATTATTATTATTATTATCATCCCTGGCCGCGCAAGATCACACATGCGGAAGCTACTGCACAACAATATCTCAGATGACAATATCGCACTCGAAATCCAACCATACGTCGTATAATCGAGGAATGAACTCTGATATAATGAAATCCACGAAATTACTTTCCCATTTGATCTCAATTCAAGTATAAAAAATATTCGAATAGTCCTAGTTTAACGTTGAGGTCGTATTACTTTTATTTCTCCTGCCACAATGAACTCGGGACAGTTGAAACACTTCTCGATGACATTCACTCCAACAAGCTAATAGGTTCAAAATACACACTCATTCCCAAACTACCTTCACCAAGAAAGAAGAGGTGGAAAAATTCTAACTAATAGAAATTTTTCTAAGCAAATAAGTAGAGGCTATATCATTACATTTACATTTATAAATAGGAAGAAAGAATAACAATGTTTAAATATTACTTGGTGGTGACTGTCGATCGTAGGACTCGGGCTGATGACCTAGTGCATTACCACGTTACGCACCATCGATCCTGGTCTCGCCCGTCCGAACTGCTTTACATTTTACTCGTACATTGAGGATATGCTGGCGCGCTGGAAATCACACCATTCATCTCGTAGGGAGACAGGCATCCTGACTTGCACTCGAACCAATGATCTTCTCTGTGAAGGTCCTTGTGAAAGCTGAAACTGAAAATTAAGTCTGAGACAAGTCCAAAACACACACCGCTATTTGATGAGATGGAAAGGTAACTTATCTTTTAATATCTGGTGAATTGTAGGTAGAATCCGTGAACGTCTGAACTGCTGTTGCAACAAGTTGTAGGCTCTAAATAAGACGAAGTTCCCCAGTAAGCAAAATGCGTCTTCTCACGTCCGTAGTTGAAGTCAGAGTAATTCTCCACACGTCGCGTTCAGAGGTAGAAATTTCAGAGTAAAGTTTCCTTAGGAAAATCCACAATTCACCGTCTTAAGACAGGGGTGCGTCTTTTCATTATACATGATTGGTCACTTCATTAACATCACACCAAATTAATCACTTGATTGGCTGCCATAGTCAGACGTCATATATCTTTATTAATATCGATCGAGCACTTGACACACATTTCGCCTGGTCACGTGGCATTCACGGCTGATTTGAAGGTTACTTGGCTAGCAGTATCTGCTCTCTTCCCTTGCTCGCCCTTGGCTGGGATTTCCGTACACCTGGTGTCTGGTTCTAGCCGACACGACGTGCTAAAACTCCCTTCCTGGTTCACAAAATAATGTTCCAACACACAGTAGAAATAAAATATTCTCCCGTAAATGATTTTTACCACTTTTGAAGGGGACAATACATACATACATACATACATACATACATACATACATACTTACATACATACATACATACATACATACATACATACATACATACATGCATACATACATACATACATACATACATACATACAGTACATATACATACATACATACATACATACATACATACATACATACATACAGTACATATACATACATACATACAGTACATATACATACATACATACATACATACAAACAAACATACATACATACATAAAACATACATACATATATACATACATTCATGCATTTATACATACACATATATATAAACATACATACATACATCCATACATACATACATACATACATACATACATACATACATACATACATATACTTACATACATACATACACTACATATACATACATACATACATACATACAAACATATGTACATACATACATGCATTCATTCATACATACATACATACAAACATACATATGTACATACATGCATACATACATACACACATACAGTACATATACATACATGCATACACATATACATACATACATACATGCATTTATACATACACACATACATACAAACATAGATACATATATACATACATATATACACACATACATACATACATACATACATACACACACATACATACATTGATACATACACACATACATACATGCATATAGTACATATACATACATACATACTTACATACATACTTACATACATACATACATACATACATACATACATACATACATACATACATACATACATACCTAGGTAGAAACAAACAAACATCTTCAGTATCGACTATTAAGTTATGCCTTTCTAAGTTCGGCACCCAAGCACCTATTCACAATCCTCTATCTGGAGACAGAGTTCAAGTTCTATATTGAAGGCCTAGTGGTACTTAAGTTATTGTAGATCCGATAGTAATCCGTATTATCCAATAATCCCCGAATTATGTATAGGGCTACAATCATAAAGACTTGAATTTCACGCACACACATTAAGCTTTCCTCAGAGTTTGGAGTCCGACCCGGCCGACTGTGATGGGATTTATGAGAAAGAGTAAGTAAGTAGGTAAGTGTGTAAATAAGCAAGTAAGTAAGAAATCAGCGAAGTGACTTCCAATTTCAAGAGTGACACTTGCTAGAAATGGGACTGGGGCGCGCGCGTGGTGAGTGTGTGGTAGTAATGGTATATTTTTCGGTGTCATAATGGGGTGGAATCCTCTAAAGGGGTCAGCCCTCAGTCCATCTGTGGTAACAGGTGTCTGGTTTATAATCAACATCCGACGGGGCTATGCACCACCGAACAACCAGCCTGCATTCACCGTTTCCCATCTCATCACACCTGCAAATGTAATCTGCTTTAATTTCCCCCGAATGCCACACCTGTGGAGATACTCGCCCCAGATATTCTGGCAAATCTAAGGCCCGCCTGTCTCCTTCTGGCAACGGAACGGATCTCTTCAGCCCCATTCGCACGACTGACTGGCTCAGGCATGAGATTTTTGCAAAAAGAAAATAAACAGAAACTGTCATTGAACAATAAATTAAACTAACATTCAGGGACATAACACGCTAACCATTTACTATGGGGCCGGACAAAAAGCAAACTCGTGTCCTCATCCTGATGTAGTGCAATTATTTCAGGCACACCCCCGTTGGACGTAAGCGGCATGTACCATTTATAACACTAACCGTTACGCTATGGAGGCGGACACTTCATGCTTATAGCACATTCACACAGGTAATTATATTATAATTTATTACTATTATCACTATTATTATTATTATTGTTATTATTATTATTCCTTTCTTAATCTGCTTACCCTCCAGGGTTGATTTTTCCCTCGGACTCAAAGAGGAATCCCACCTCTACTGCCTCAGGGGCAGTATCCTGGAGCGTAAGACATAGGGTCAGGGGATACAACTGGAGAGAATGACCAGTACCTCGCCTAGGCGGCCTCACCTGCTATGCTGAACAGGGGCCTTGGTGGAGGATGAGTAGATTGAAAGAGACAGACAAGGAAGAGGGAAGGAAGCGGCCGTGGCCTTAAGTTAGGTACCATCCCACATTTGCCTGGTGGAGAAGTGGGAAACAACGGAAAACCGTTTCCAGGATGGCTGAGGCGGGAATCGAACCCACCTCTACTCAGTTGACCTCCCGAGGCTGAGCGGACCCAGTTCCAGCCCTCGTACCACTTTTCAAATTTCGTTTCAGAGCCGTGAATCGAACTTATTATTATTATTATTATTATTATTATTATTATTATTATTATTACTATTATTTGCTATTATTATTTGCCTCAGCATTTGCCTGGTGTGAAAATGGGAAACCCCGGAAAAAACCTCTTCACTGCTGCCCACAGTGGGGTTTCGTACCCACTATATCTAGGATGCAAGCTCACAGCTTATTATTATTATTATTATTATTATTATTATTATTATTATTATTAATCTATTTATTCTCCAGGGTCGGTTTTTCCCTCAGACTCAGCGAGGGATCTCACCTCCACCGCCTCAATGGCAGTGTCCTGGAGCTTCAGACTCTGGGTCAGGGGATACAACTGGGGAGGATGGCCAGTACCTCGCCCAGGCGGCCTCACCTGCTATGCTGAACAGGGGCCTTGTGGGGGATTGGAAGATTGGACGGGATAGACAAGGAAGAGGATAAGAAGCGGCCGTGGCCTTAAGTTAGGGACCATCCCATCATTTGCCTGAATGAGAAGTGGGAAACCACGGAAAACCACCTCCAGGATGGCTGAGGTGGAAATCTAACCCACATCTACACAGTTTGCCTCCCGAGGCTGAGTAGTACAAGTTCCAGCCTTCGTACCACTCTTCAAATTTCGTGGCAGAGCCGGGAATCGAACCCGGGCATCCAGGGGTGGCAGCTAATCACACTAACCACTACACCAGAGAGGAGGACATTATTATTATTATTATTATTATTATTATTATTATTATTATTATTATTATTATTATTATTATTATTATTGTGTGTGTGCGTGCGAAAAACGAACTCTATAGCATTCAAAAGAAGTCTTCAAAGCATGTAGCGTAACAGCTGTCAAGCACAGCCAAGCTCAAGCCCTAGGTCGAACCCAAGCCGTTGGCTATCCCTCCCTCTGACAGTTTGGTACAGTTTTCCATCAGAGTGCAGCACACGCCCCTATCTTGCCTAGTTAAGTTAAGCCCTGAGTCGAACCCGAGCCTGCACACAAAGCCAACTCGCTCGGTATGCTGGGACCGATAAGATTTCTCGGAATAATTTAATTTAATTTAATTTCGTGTGGCTATTTCTAGCCGAGTGCAGCCCTTGCAAGGCAGACCCTTCGACGAGGGTGGGCGGCATCTGCCATTTGTAGGTAACTGCGTGTTATTGTGGTGGAGGATAGTGTTATGTGTGGTGTGTGAGGTGCAGGGATGTTGGGGACAGCACAAACACCCAGCCCCCAAGCCATTGGAATTAACCAATTAAGGTTAAAATCCCCGACTCGGCCGGGAATCGAACCCGGGACCCTCTGAACCGAAGGCCAGAACGCTGACCATTCAGCCAACGAGTCGGACTTTCTCGGAATATACTACAGGGTATGGGTTTAGGATATATTACCATGTTTGAAATATCTCTTTTATTACTGTGTTCATGAAGAAGCTAGGATAAAAATGAATGGGGAGTTGTAGTCCCAGTGTACAAAGGAAAGGGTGATAAACATAACACGGATAATTACAGGCCTGTCAGCTTGACATGTATTGCCTGTAATTTCCCGGAAAGAACTCTTTTTGATTATATTGGACACATTTGCGAAATTACTAACTGGTCATCTCCGTGTGTTGATGGGGTGATAGTACCTCGCGGGAACAACTGTGAGTACTTGGGTGTTAGTATAGGGGCAGATCTTCTGTGGGGTGATCGCATTAATAGGGTCGTAAGTAAAGGTTACATATCTCTTCATAAATTTATGAGGGAGTGCTGTGTTTGTAATAAGGCTATAAAGGAGAGAGAGCCTAACATATACGTCTCTGGTATGATTCCATTATATGGGACCCACACCAGGATTAATTGATACGTGAACTGGAAAACATCCAAAGGATAGCAGCACGATTTGTTCTGGGCGATTTACTAGAGTAGGGTAGTGTTACGAACATTTTGCAAACTTTAGACTGGAAGGGAGGACGTGGGAGTAGGGAGACGAGGTGCTCGACTACGCAGTATGCTCCGAGCTGTCAGTGAAGAGATGGTGTTGAATGACATTTATTTATTATTTATATTGCTAGTGGCCTTACGTCGCACCGACACAGATAGGTCTTATGGCGACGATGGGATAGGAAAGGTCTAGGAGTTGGAAGGCATAGGCCGTTGCCTTAATTAAGGTACAGGCCCAGCATTTGTCTGGTGTGAAAATGGGAAACCACGGAAAACCGTCTTCAGGGCTGCCGACAGTGGGATTCGAACCCAGTATCTCCCGGATGCAAGCTCAAAACTGCTGCTTCCTTCCCACTCCGAGGCCTTCCCTATCCCATCGTCGCCATAAGACCTATCTGTGTCGGTGCGACGTAAAGCAAATAACAAAAAAGTTCATATTTTTTTAGTTAAGTGTTTAAATAGATACTCCTAATCCTTTTCTCCTCCTTTTCTGAAGAGATTTCAGCCTCCTGTCTGATCACTTCTCTTAAACATCCACAAATGAAGAAACACAGTCTTTTTTACTTTCGAACTCACGTAAATAAAATTAACAATACCAGTTCAACCGATCAACCAAGCTCAACGGGAAATTATGCTTGATGAAGTGGAAAGCATGGTAAGTAAATTCAATTTTCATAAAGCAGCAGGAATAGATTACATTAGACCTGAAATGGCGGAATATAGTGGGAACGCAAGGGAGAACTTGCTTCATAGAGTAATAAGTAGAGATTAGAATTATAGGCACTAAAAACAGGTAAAATAGGCAGGGATATAGGCTCTTAAATTAGCCAAAATAGGTATGTAAACAGGCACTAACGTATAAAATAGGCCACAAAATAGGCATGAAAAATACTTATAATTTAATAACACACTCACTTAGTATAAAAGGAATTTATAACAAGCAACTTTTCAATGTTTGCCGGTAACAATCTTGTTCTCCTGTCGGGCAGAATGTTTTGTACTGAGAGAAAGATCTCTCAACACCACAGGAAGTGACTGGACAAAACTTCAGTGAAGCCACTTCATCTGGTTTTAATTCAACTGCTTCATCTACCTCACCTCGTACTCGTAGCAGCTTGGCTACTTTTACCGTCGCTTTCCACCATGGATTCTGCTGCAGGACTCTTTGCTGACAGTAGCTACCTTCCCAGAGTTTCGGTCAAAACTTCCCTGACTTCTTCCACAACCCCAAATAACTCCACCAGCGGAAGGCCACTCTTCTCCAACTCGGTGATTGCTCCCGGCAGCTTGTTGAAGTTTGAAGATGCTCCAGTTTAAGCACGGGGATATTAGCTCCCACCATTGCAGTGCACAGGTCTAGAGAAGACTGCTGTTGGTCGCTGTTCACAGTGGACTCGTAGAAAAGCTGCGTTGACATAGCTTTCTGTACTCGTGTCAAATGCATTGCAGTATTTCTATGTTGATCTATGTGGCATCTTTTAACATTTGATCTGAAAAATAATATAATTGACTTAAATTACAGCTGGTCTAATTGGCAATAATGCATTATCATGCATTTGTTTCATAAAAAAAGAAAAGACTATTAGAGGTGATGTTTCTAGAACTACAAAACATTAAAGTAGGAAAAAGGGAATTCGTAATTTACATGGAAATATGTCCTCAAAAATGTTCAGTTATAATCTGGCAATTTCCTGCCGGGTTTACCGGGTGAAAAAATAATAGAAATGACGTGAAACGATACCTGAGTAGCGTAGAGGTAGATCCTTCCTATATTCTTGCCAGGGACTCACCAAGCTGCCCCTAGCAGTATTCTCACTTATATAGAAGAATTAAAACGGAGGCACTATAAATCTCAGATCTGTGAACGTTTTAAATGTTGCTATTCGCCGGCTTTGGTCAGCTGGGTCACCTGTAATGAAGGCTATTTTCTGTTGCCTGCAATAGATCCTGCATCAGTTGTGCCCACAAGGCTGCCGCCCTCGTTGAAAATTAGAACACCACGTGTTTTGAAATTGTCGTGGCTTGCGCCCATAACCTTACTTTTTGTCACAATTTAGCAAGAGCCTAGATGGGATGCTAGAGCTTACGCCCCACAGACTCTCTTTGCTCGCCCCAGCCCCAGCACAACGGTTACTAACTGGACCTCACCAATCCAGACGAACGGTCTTTTCACAGACCTGGTCTTGTAAAGATAGTCTTTGCAGCCTTGTAAAACATGCTGTGACATCGTCCAAGCTGTGCCATCTTGTGTGTCTAGCCTCTGCGACATCGTCCTAGCTGTACCACATTGAATCTTCAACCTATGTTTCGCGAAGGCTCAGCGGAAGCGTAATAGAATTCACTAGAGCCTACACATACCGCTGGTAAAAGTTACACACGATTTTTTATAATTACATTTCATTTGTAGTCCGCTTCTGCGGTGTAGTTGTTAGAGTGATTAGCCGCCACCCACGGAGGCCTGGGTTCGGTTCCTGGCTCTGGCACGAAATTTGAAAAGTGGCACGAAGGCTGGAACTGGGTTCACTGAGCCTTGGGAGGTCAACTGAGTAGAGGTGGGTTCGATTCCCCCCTCAGCCATCCTTGAAGTGGTTTTCCATGGTTTCCCACTTCTCCTCCAGGAAAATGCCAGGATGGTACCTAACTTAAGGACGCGGCCACTTCCTTCCCTCTTCTTTGCCTGTCCCTTCCAATCCTCCCATGCCTTCACAAGGCCCCAGTTCAGCATAGAAGGTGAGTCTGTCTGGGCGAGGTACTATTCCCCTTCCCCAGTTGTATCCCCCGACCCTAAGTCTCCCACTCCAGGACACTGCCCTTTAGACGGTAGAGATGGGATACTTCGCTGAGTCCGAGGGAAAAACCTACCCTGGAGGGTAAACAGACAAAGAAAGAAAGGAAAGATTTCAGTTGTAAATCTCTATTTTCACAGGAAATGAATCAGAGCTCAAAATGCCGATTTTTAATTTTCATCCACTCTGTGACAAGAGACCACCGACGTTCTAACTCCCCGTTCAGTAATTAAATGATTATTTACATTTTAGCAATATAAATTATTGAAAGTTCACGACTAACACAGCGTTGAAACAAAACAACTATCCACAATACGTAAATTAATATCAATCAATCAATCAATCAATCAATCAATCAATCAATCAATCAATCAATCAATCAATCAATCAATCAATCAATCAATCAATCAATCAATCAATCAATCAATCAATCAATACTGATCTGCGTTTAGGGCAGTCGCCCAGGTGGCAGATTCCTCATCTGTTGCTTTCCTAGACTTTTCCTAAATGATTTCAAAGAAATTGGAAATTTATTGAACATCTCCCTTGGTAAGTTATTACAATCCCTAACTCCCCTTCCTATTAACGAATATTTGCCCCAGTTTGTCCTCTTGAATTCCAACTTTATCGTCATATTGTGATCTTTCCTACTTTTATAAACGCCATTCATACTTATTCGTCTACTAATGTCATTCCACGCCATCTCTCCACTGACAGCTCCGAACATACCACTTAGTCGAGCAGCTCTTCTTCTTTCTCTCAATTCTTCCCAACCCAAACATTGCAACAGTTTTGTAACGCTACTCTTTTGTCGGAAATCGCCCAGAACAAATCGAGCTGCTTTTCTTTGGATTTTTTCCAGTTCTTGAATCAGGTAATCCTGGGAGGGTCCCATACACTGGAACCATACTCTAGTTTGGGTCTTACCAGAGACTTATATGCACTCTCCTTTACATCCTTACTACAACCCCTAAACACCCTCATAACCATGTGTAGAGATCGGTACCCTTTATTTACAGTCCCATTTTTGTGATTACCCCAATGAAGATCTTTCCTTATATTAACACCTAGATACTTACAATGATCCCCAAAAGGAACTTTCACCCCATCAACGCAGTAATTAAAACTGAGAGGACTTTTCCTATTTGTGAAACTCACAACCTGACTTTTAACCCCGTTTATCAACATACCATTGCCTGCTGTCCATCTCACAACATTTTCGAGGTCAGGTTGCAGTTGCTCACAATATTGTAACTTATTTATTACTCTATAGGGAATAACATCATCCGCAAAAAGCCTTACCTCCGATTCCACTCCTTTACATATATCATTTATATATATAAGAAAACATAAAGGTCCGATAATACTGGCATGAGGAATTCCCCTCTTAATTATTACAGGGTCAGATAAAGCTTCACCTACTCTAATTCTCTGAGATCTATTTTCTAGAAATATAGCAACCCATTCAGTCACTCTTTTGTCTAGTTCAATTGCACTCATTTTTGCCAGTAGTCTCCCATGATCCACCCTATCAAATGCTTTAGACAGGTCAATCGCGATACAGTCCATTTGACCTCCAGATTCCAAGATATCTGCTATAATCATGCTGTAATCCTACAAGTTGAGCTTCAGTGGAATAACCTGTCTTAAAACCGAATTGCCTTCTATCGAACCAGTTATAAATTTCACAAACATGTCAAATATAATCAGAAAGAATGCCTTCCCAAAGCTTACATACAATGCATGTCAAACTTACTGGCCTGTAATTTTCAGCTTTATGTCTATCACCCTTTCCTTTATACACAGGGGCTACTATGGCAACTCTCCATTCATCTGGTATAGCTCCTCCGACCAAACAATAATCAAATAAGTACTTCAGATATGGTACTATATCCCAACCCGTTGTCTTTAGTATATCCCCAGAAATCTGATCAATTCCAGCCGCTTTTCTAGTTTTCAACTTTTGTATCTTATTGTGAATGTCATTGTTATAATATGTAAATTTTATTACTTCTTTGGCCTTAGTCTCCTCCTCTATCTCGACATTATCCTTGTAACCAACAATCTTTACATACTACTGACTGAATACTTCTGCCTTTTGAAGAGCCTCACATACACACTCCCCTTGTTCATTAATTATTCCTGGAATGTCATTCTTGGAACCTGTTTCTGCCTTAAAATACCTATACATACCCTTCCATTTTTCACTAACATTCGTATGACTGCCAATTATGCTTGCTATCATGTTATCCTTAGCTGCCTTCTTTGCTAGATTCAATTTTCTAGTAAGTTCCTTCTATTTCTCCTTACTTCCACAGCCATTTCTAACTCTATTTCTTTCCAGTCTGCACCTCCTTCTTAGTCTCTTTATTTCTCTATTATAATAAGGTGGGTCTTTACCATTCCTTACCGCCCTTAATGGCACAAACCTGTTTTCGCATTCCTCAACAATTTCTTTAAACCCATCCCAGAGTCTTACATTTTTATTTACCGTTTTCCACCGATCATGGTTACTTTTTAGAAACTGCCTCATGCCTGCTTTATCAGTCATATCGTACTGCCTAACAGTCCCTCTTTTAAGACCTTCCTTTCTATCACATTTATTTTTAACTACCACAAAAACAGCTTCATGATCACTAATACCATCTATTACTTCAGTTTCCCTATAGAGCTCATCTGGTTTTATCAGCACCACATCCAGGATATTTTTCCCTTTGGTTGGTTCCATCACTTTCTGAATCAGCTGTCCTTCCCATATTAACGTATTTGCCATTTGTTGGTCATGCTTCCTGTCGTTCGCATTTCCTTCCCAATTGACATCTGGCAAATTCAGATCTCCCGCTACAATCACATTTCCTTCCATGTCGTTTCCCACATAGCTTACTATAAATGCTTCAATGAAATGCGATCGTAGTTCATTCACAAGAAAGATAAAAGGAACAAACGAACTTACCTCCTAAGAGCAAGCTTGGCAGAAAACTACCCTTCCATCCGTAGTGAAATTTTGATCCCCTGTGATCCACCGCTTCAGCCAGTAGGACTTCGACGATTTATCTTTGCAATTATTTACGTCACGCCGGCACAGATAGGTCTTATGGTAACGATGGGATGGAAAACCCCTAGGAGTGGGAAGAAAGCGACCGTGACCTTAAATAAGGTACAGTCCTGGTGTGAAAATGGGAAAACACGGAAAACCATCTTCAGGGCTGCGGACAGTGGGGCTCGAACCCACTATCTCCCAGATGCAAGCTCACAAGTGCGCGCCCCTAAACGCACAGCCAACTCGCCCGGTGATTTTTCCTTGGGCATTGCCACACTTCCTTTTCACAATAAATCACAACACGTTCTGAAGGTAAAGCGTACGCGAACAACAGTTCACATCGAGAAGGAGGAATAAGGGTTATGGGTTATGCAAACGTAGTTCGACTTTGATTGGTTCTCGCATATGTCTTAGAAGGTTGGAAGGGTTGAAGGCTTCGAGGTCAAATTGTTCCTTGTTTCTCGTGACGGAAATTTTCCAAGAAATACTTCTGGTGATTTCCGAGAATTCGCATTTTTGTTCGTGGGGTAAACAGATCTTGAGAAATGAGAAGATAAGTCTGTCGAGCACATCAGTTACAATATAATGCAATGGAAGAAAATCGGCTTCTTTAAAACAGATTCAAAAGGCATCAAATAAGCAATTATACTCCAAATAGGCACAAACCCCTAAAATAGGAATTTATAGGCACAATAAAACCAACGAAATCCAGCTTAAAGGACCCTAAAACGGATTTATATCTCAAAAGCCTACGTCTCTGAACACAGGAATAAAATAGGCAAATAGGCAAATTCCCGTCTCTAGTAATAACATTAGAAAATAGTGTTACGATATCTTCTGATTGGACAATATCAGTAATTGCACCTATCTGTAAGCAAGGGAACAGGAAGGATTGCACATCTATCCAGGTATTTCATTGATCAGTATAACAGCCAAAGTGTTCACTGGAGTCTTGGAAAGGAGGGTGCGGTCAGTGGTTGAGAGTAAGTTGGATGAAAACCAGTGTGGTTTCAGACCACAGAGGGGTGTCAGGATCAGATTTTCGGTATGCACCAGGTAATTGAAAAATGTTACGAGATGAATAGACAGATTTGTTTCGTAGATATAGAGAAGGCGTATGACAGAGTACCGAGGGAAAGGGTGTTCACCGTACAGGTGGACTACGGGATTATGGGTATATTATTAAAATCTATCAAAGGCTGTTATGTTGACAATTGGGCTGCAGTGAGAATTGATGGTAGAATGTGTTCTTGGTTCATGTTACTTACAGGGGTTTGAAAAGGCTGTAATCTTTCACCTTTATTGTTAATAATTTACATGGATCATCTGCTGGTAGGGAGGGATTCTGTTAGGTGGAAATGTAGTAAGCTTTCTGAACTATGCTGACAACTAAGTCTTAATGACAGATTATGCCGAAATCTTGCAGTCTAATATTTTGGAACTTGAAAATATGTGCAGAAATAAGTATGGTATGAAAATCAGCCTTTCTAAGACTAAGTTAATATCAGTAGGTAAGAAATCCAAGAGAACTGAACGTCAGATTAGGGATAAAAAGCTGAAACAGGTAGATAATATCAAGTATTTAGAAAGTTTGTGAGTGGCGTATATTGAAAGCTACCAAGGCATTCGTTGAAGCCCAAAGCTCAAATGAGAACGGTGGAAATCTAAAGCACATTGCAATTTAGGCATCTAACACATTGTTGCATTTACAAATCTTGAAAGCTATGAGAAGAAACGTCGCTTGTATTTCTGAAAGCAAAGCAGAGAGACTGGTCATGCAGCCCAGCCTCTGCGTCCTCCCCACGCCTCACCTCGCGCGACACGCTGCTGTTTATCAGATAGGAGGTGGGACAGGAGCGATAGGTGTGCTAGGCTTCGCTCCGTCAGATCGCTACTGCTGACGAACAACCATGCATTACTCATTGTATATACTTCCTCAGAGTGCTGGTATTTCACTCCCGTTTACTTGTACATCCTTGTAGGAAGATACTGCGGGGCTATTTTTATAGGAGTAATATAGTTTTTTTATACGTCAAAAAGGCAAAGTCACCTCCGTACAGGCTATCAAGGCCCTTGGAAGAGTGGAAGGTAAAGGCTTCCACCATTGTTAACCGTGGCGCGTGATGGGGTAGGGTGGTTGGCTCTAAGCCCGGCCGCCTTTGCCCCCAGGAATTAACCTGGTACTCATTTTTATGTAGGCTGAGTGAACCTCACGGCCATATGCACCCCCGTGAGTGGAAATCTCGTTTCTTAAATTTTACAACTTCCTGACGGGGATTCAAACCCACGTCCCTCCGGGCGAACCGAGCACACCTTTACCGCCTCGGCCAGGCCGCCCCTGTTTTTATACGTAGATCTGCTAAAATGAAATGTAATATTTCAGGTTTAGTGCTCTCTTTTGTCTGTTGGAATCGAATCCGTGATCATGGATCACACGCCATTTCTGATCTCTCTAGGAAGCTAATAAACCAGTCAACTACGTGTACGACCGCTGGTAATAGTGTATTATTCAAAATTTAATTAAATAATAATAATAATCATAATAATAGTGCATTGCACCTGTATAGGCATGGTGGTGACCTCATGAGGAAGACGTCATAAATAGCCAATCCCCAAGCCACGGGTATCAACAGTACGATGGCGATTATTCTGAGCATTGAACCTAGGCCATCCGACCAAAGGCAAGCATTCTATGCATTTAGCCACAAAGCCGGACTTAAATTTGCTAAGGACTATAATTTGCTAGACCTTAGGCTACCATCTCTACTGATCAGGTGTTGAGTATTGACAGTAACAGAAGCAAGGGCAGTTGCTTGTGAAGAAGCCTTGACGAGACAGCATTCTGCTACGTTGGCAATTGGATGCAGCCGAAAACGCTTATGACTTGAATTTCACTAAACCAAACATCGAAAATGGGTAATCTAGTCTAATAGTAGCCCACATCTTGATCCCAGCATATGAGACTGCTGAATGTCTTCTCAGGATGGTGATATATATTAAGTGAGATTGAATCAAGGTGCAGTAAAGCTAATGCAGTTAGCTCGGAGTTACGATCAACAGTATTCTGTAAGAAGCTCCGAGATGTGACTATCTTTACATCGGTCTGTTTTCTGACGAACTTTGCTCTACGGAAGTGAAAGCTGGGTCGACTCAGGATATCTTATTCGCAAGTTAGAAGTAACGCACATGAAGTTAGTGAAAATGACTGCTGGTACAAACAGCTGGGAACAATAGCAGCAGGGTACTTGGAATGAGAAGATAAAGGCTAAATTAGGAATGAACTCGATGAATGAATCTCTACAATAAACCGTCTTAGGCGTTACCGTTCAAAATTGATGAAAGTAAGAGGTAATGCAGTGTTTATTGTGAGTTCCTTAGGAATAAAGAAGCTATGGCGTATCACAATAATAAGTGGCCTACAGCAGAATAGATTATAATTGTCAGTGAATAAAATCGGGGGAGTTTCCGTGTCATACTTTTCTTCTAGGAACGATGTAGAAATCCCATGCTTTTTTGCCTACTTGTTTAACATCCTCAAATCCACGGTACCTCAGAGAAAGGTTCTGGAGGTAATATTACAATATTCGTTTCATAAGGCTCTAAATAACGCATAAACACTTTTCTTACAAGTTGTTTTGCGTCACACCGACAGTCAGGTCTTATGGCGAATATGGGATTGGATTGGCTTAGGAGTGCTCGCTCGCTCTTAACCGCACGGCCAACTCGCCCAGTAAATATTCATATGTAACTTACCTCAATGGTACTAGAGGACAGTATATTTACAAATCATTCTTCACATGTTAATAACTGGCATTGTCACAGACGACAGCAAACAGAGAGATGTGTCAGACATACATTTTATATTACAAGTTTGTTCACGTCACACCGACACAGATAGGTCTTATGGTGACGATGGGATAGAAAAGAGCTAGGAGTGAGAAAGAAGCAGCAGTGGCCTTAATTCAGGTACAACCCCAGCATTTGTTTAGTTTGAAAATGGGAAACCACCGAAAACCATCTTCAGGATTGCTGATAGTGTGATTCAAACCCTTTATCTCCCGAATACTGGATACTAGCGGCACTTAAGCGACTGCAGCTATCGAGCTCGGTACATGCACATTTACTGAGTTTTAAAAACCTTGTAGTCTGCAACTGTGGTGTAGTGGTTAGTTTGATTAACTGCCACCGCTGGAGGCCTGTGTTCGATTCCCGGGTCTGCCACGAAATTTGAAAAGTTTTACGAGGGCGGGATTCCCTATCTTTGTAGGTCCTCCGTAGGTCAAGCGATTCCAGGGATCGATTTCCATCTCAGCCACCCTAGAAGTGGTTTTCTATGGTTTCTCACTTCTCCTCTAGGCAAATGCCGGTATGGTACCGAACTTAAGGTCACGGGTGCTTCCTTCCCTCTTCCTTTTCTATCCCTTCCAATCTTCCCATCACCCCACAAGGACCCCGTACAGCATAGCAGGTGAGGTCGCCTGGGTGAGGTACTGGTCATCCTTCCCACTTGTATCCCCCGACCAAGGGTCTGAAGATCCAGGACACTGCCCTTTAGGCGGTAGAGGTGAGATCAATCACTGAGTCCGAGGGAAAACCAACCCTGGAGGATAAACATATCAATCAATCAATCAATCAATCAATCAATCAATCAATCAATCAATCAATCAATCAATCAATCAATCAATCAATCAATCAATCAATCAATCAATCAATCAATCAATCAATCAATCAATCCTGATCTGCATTTAGGGCAGTCACCCAGGTGGCATATTCCCTATCAATCAATCAATCAATCAATCAATCAATCAATCAATCAATCAATCAATCAATCAATCAATCAATCAATCAATCAATCAATCAATCAATCAATCAATCACTACTGATCTGCATTTAGGGCAGTCGCCCAGGTGGCAGATTCCCTATCTGTTGTTTTCCTAGCCTTTTATTAAATGATTGAGAATAAATTGGAAATTTATTGAACATCTCCCTTGGTAAGTTATTCCAATCCCTAACTCCCTTTCCTATAAACGAATATTTGCCCCAATTCGTCCTCTTGAATTCCAACTTTATCTTCATATTGTGATCTTTCCTACTTTTAAAGACACCATCCAAACTTATTCGTCTACTGATGTCCTCCCACGCCATCTCTCCACTGACAGCTCGGAACATACCACTTAGTCGAGCAGCTCGTCTCCTTTCTACCAAGTCTTCCCAGCCCAAACTTTGCAACATTTTTGTAACGCTACTCTTTTGTCGGAAATCGCCCAGAACAAATCGAGCCGCTTTTCTTTGGATTTTTTCCAGTTCCTGAATTAAGTAATCCTGGTAAGGGTCCCATACACTGGAAACATACTCAAGTTGAGTTCTCACCAGAGACAAATATGCTCTCTCCTTTACATCCTTACTACAACCCATAAACACCCTCAAAGCTATGTGCAGAAATGTGTACCCTTTATTTACAATCCCATTTATGTGATTACCCCAATGAAGATGTTTCCTTATATTAACACAATGATACTTACAATGATCCTTACTACACCCCCTAAATACTCTCATAACCAAGTGTAGAGATCTGTACCCTTTATTTACAATCATATTTATGTGATTACCCCAATGAAGATCTTTCCTTATGTTTATATCTATGTATTTACAATGATCCCCAAAGGGAAGTTTCACCCCATCAACGCAGTAATTAAAACTGAGGGGACTTTTCCTATTTGTGAAACTCACAACCTGACTTTTATCCCCATTTATCATCATGGGGAGAAAAGTCAGGTTAAAGTCATTTTCATAAATGATTTCAAAGAAATTGGAAATTTATTGAAATTCTCGCTTGGTAAGTTATTCCAGTCCCTAACTCCCCTTCCTATAAATGAATATTTGCTATAATTTATCCTCTAGAATTCCAACTTTCTCTTCATATTGTGATCTTTCCTACTTTTAAAGACGCCACCCAGACTTATTCGTCTACTAATGTCATTCCACGCCATCTCTCCGCGGACAGCACGGAACATACCACTTACTCGAGCAGTTCGTCTTCTTTCTCCCTTTTCTTCTCAGCACAAACTTTGCAACATTTTTGTAACGCTACTCTTTTGTCAGAAATCACCCAGAAAAATCGAACTGTTTTTACTTGGATTTATTCCAGTTCTAGAATCAAGTATTCCTGGTTGGGTCCCACACACTGGAACCATACTCTAGTTGAGGTCTTACCAGAGACATATATGCCCTCTCCTTTACATCCTCACTACAACCCATAAACACCCTCATAACTATGTGCAGAGATGTGTACCCTTTATTTACAATCCCATTTATGTGATTACCCCAATGAAGATCTTTCCTTATATTAACACCAAGATACTTACAATGATCCCCGAAAGGATCTTTCACCCTATCAACGCAGTAACTAAAACTGAGAGGACTTTCCCTATTAAGAAAGAAAAAATAAAGAATGACCTTGCAACAATTTCTTTCAGTACTGAAAACACACGAAATCTTCGCATTAATGACGTCTACAGCATGTAGTGACCTTATATCGAAGAAGTCTATATTTCGACTTTTACTTTTAAATTTGCGACTTATTTTCAGGTAAAAACGTAATGATACACCCTGATTCGGAAAATGCGCGAAATGCAGGCAATATAACAAATCATCTTTGTGCCTAGAAATACAGCTATGTGATTTTCTGAAAGCCCACTGTGAAATAGACATTATCATTCTACTCCTCGCATTTCGTTGTTGCACCTCGAAATACTAGTGTGTGACAATGTTTAGGGGAGATATACTGACCCGCAGCACTTGTATCACAGAACCATTCAACAATGAACCTTTCTGGTCAGAGTTCTAAG
Organism: Anabrus simplex; assembly: GCF_040414725.1. Classification (NCBI taxonomy): domain Eukaryota; kingdom Metazoa; phylum Arthropoda; class Insecta; order Orthoptera; family Tettigoniidae; genus Anabrus; species Anabrus simplex. The sequence goes on along the minus strand of NC_090266.1, from coordinate 394,914,647 downwards.
TTAAAATATTAGGCCTATCTCATAGCTGTATTTCTAGGCACAAAGATGATTTGTTATATTGCCTGCATTTCCCGCATTTTCCGAATCAGGGTGTATCATTTCGTTTTTACGGGATATTTCTCAGCAGTGAATTAGAGCTAATCAAATCTAATATCTAATTTGAAACTTAAATAATTCAAAATGTATTCTTTCTGTAAGCCACTATGTGGAACAGATTCCTTGGTTCAAGATTTTATCCAGGGAGCAGCTATACAGATTTTAAAGGAGGGAAAGGAAGTCGTCTTTGACCACTAGTCAGTTCGAGCCCACATGCATGCAGTAGCATACCGGCTGTGGTTAGGGTGAGGTTTGGTGGAATAGTATCCACCGTATCTCCTGCCTGTCGTAAGAGGCGACTTAAAGGGGTTTCCAAGGGTTCTCAATTCGGGAGGGTGGTTTGGTGACCACCTAGATAAGTCTGGAATTGTTTCAACACATTTCTGTCAGGTTCTTCGCTCAAATCCTCCCTGACTGGCCTTCCTTGATCAATTTTTGTTCTCTTCCCACCGCCTTGCCAACGGCCGTAGCCGTGCTGAAACACCGGATCCCGTGAGATCTCCGAAGTTAAGGAACATTGGGCGTGGTCAAGATTTGGATGGGTTGCCACGCGCCGTTGGTGGGGGATAAGGGAATGGAGAAGCGTAAAGGAACTGTCCACCCTACCGTACGTAAACAACGGCTCAGTCACCCCTCTGCGGAGGTTCGGACTTGCCTTCGGGCAGAATACACCCATTCCCGACCGCCTTCGTGGTCTTTGCCTTTCCTTTGCCGGTACATCCATTATTAGAAGGATTGGACATCTTCCTTTTCCCCACGGATAACTGTTAATACAGGATGGTTGCCAAGTTGATCTTCCTCTTGAAAAACTAATTACGACCACCTCCTTTATCTAACATGTCTACAAATCCATTCTTCTATTGTATTCAGATACAAGTGTGGGTCTATCTATGCAGGCAAGCTCAGCAATTTTGTAAATGTTGATATAGCACAAGATATTAAAGATGATATGTTTAGTATAATTAGCTACGGAAGAGCTATTTTGTAAAAAAGCAACAGACTTGCAGCAATTTTTATATTTAATCGCAATTTCGCGTCTTGAAATAATCGTTCTAAGTCTCTCCGTAGCCATTTGTCATACTATCGTTAGAAAGCTTTGTGAACGTATGATTCATACTCTGCTAGCAAGAATTCTAAGATACACCGAAGCGGCCATTACTCTACAAGCAAATCTACCAGTTGCTCGCGGTCTTCGGTGTGAGGCGGACGTCTTAAATTTGTTCTCCTTCATTTATAAGTGAAGGTAAGTTATTAGGCCCACAGATGTTTCTTACTATGCTGTGTGTTCAATATAAACGTATTAAGCAGCCAATTGTCCATTTCTTCGATAATTCTGATTTAGAAATGATGTTATCTGTACATTTGCCTTTGATAGCCCAGCACTGAATGATCTACATGGCGTTAGTGTGGAAAACCCGTGATTGAATTTACTTTTTCTCCTTATTCCTCGTTTCCATTTTATTGTTTCCGTGACCATCAAGTTGGACTGCATGATGTGTGTGAATATTTTATGTACCATATGCTGATCAAAGGCTATGTTTATTTGGTTATGTGAAAGGTATAACTGAAGTTGTTCTTGGTGCAGTCATTTTCATTTTCATTGTTGAGGCTGCTGTCATGTTTTGTAGTTTTCATCGTTGTCTTAATTTCTCTCTGTGTATCTGTTGCTGTTTGGCTTTCATGTGGAGGTTCTTGATCATCAGCTTCGTATAATTATAATTTTGCATGTGTTTAATTCATGATAACCTTCGCTGTTATGTTGTCTGCAACGAAATGTGTATTATTTGGGACACCGTAAGAACTGCTAACATCGAATTTTCGACAGCAAATATTTTCTAGAATTCCTTGCTTACGAAGATTAGACATCAAAGGACAAGCATTCTATTTGTTAGAGCAGATTAGTGTTTCTCTAACTTTGACAAAGAAATACCTGTGTTAGCTGTCTACATACGATATTCCTAACTGGGCTCTGTCATAGGCATACATTTAGAAAATGTAAAAAACTAGTTAGCTTCGCAGGTTAATGGCTATAAGTTTTGTAGGGATCAGCATTCGGAATGCAAGTGACTTATATCCTACCAGATATACTTTCATTTGCAGTTTGTTTTAAATACTATTTAATTTGCTGTAACATTCTTATATTCGTCCATGGTCTGTAAAATTCTTTCTTAATCAGTTTACCCTCCAGGGTTGGTTTTTCCCTCGAGTTCAGCGAGGGATACCACCTCTAGAGCCTCCAGGGCACTGTTCTGGAGCTTGTGGCTTTTGGTTCGGGGATACAACTGGGGTGGAGGACCAGTGCCTCGACCAGGCGTCCTTACCTGCTATGCTGAACAGGGGCCTCATGGGGGTATAGGAATATTGGAAGAGATATACAAGGAAGAGGGAAGGAAGCGGCCATGGCCTTAAGTTAGGTACCATCCCGGCATTTGTCTGGAGGAGAACTGGGAAACCACGGAAAACCACATCGAGGATGGCTGAGGTGGGAATTGAAACCCCCTCTACTCAGTTGACCTCCCGAGGCTGAGTGGACCTCATTCCAGCCCTCGTACCATTTTTCAAATTTCGTGATAGAGCCGGGAATCGAAAACGGGCCTAGGGGGGTTGCAGCTAATCACACTAAAAACTACGCCTTGGAGGCAGCCGTCTGTAAAATTGAGGATTTAAATACCGGAAGTTTGTTCCAGTGGTAGTGGTGCGAGAAAACAATTAGTCAATAAAGCACTTGAATTTCCATCGTTTAATCTTTAGTTACGGGTTCGACTCCCTGGCTGAATGAACAGCGTAGCGGTCTTCGGTGTCGCGGGACGCGGGGCCGATTACCAGCTGCGTAGCGGATTTTAATCGCATCTGATTAATTTTTGTGGCTCGGGGACAGGATGTTGTTTTATCCCAATGCTCTTCACTTCATTTTCATACAACACACCACAATACTAACCACCAGAGAAACACGCAATATTAGTTACATACCTCAACCAAATCAATCAGTCATCAGTGATCTGCGTTTAGTGCTGTAGCCAAATGGCACATTCTCTGTCTGTTGTTGATAATGTTATTGTATTTTTTACGTCCCACTAACTACATTTTGACAGTTTCCGGTGACGCCGAAGGCTGCCCTACTCCTCTAGGGCAATGTTTAATGACTGACAGATGAAATGAAATGATAGTGGAGAGTGTTGCAGGAATGATAGATTACAGGGAAAACCGGAGTACCCGCAGAGAAACCTATCCCGCCTTCGCTTTGTCCAGCACAAATCCCACATGGAAGGACCGGGATTTGAACCACGGAACCCAGCGATGATAGGCCAGTGTGCTACCGTCTGAGCTACGGACACTCTAAAATCCTCTATATCCACTTCCATAAATCGTTGAGGAAGTAACGTTTTTTTGATAGGTTATTATTTAAACGGTATTGAACAATTTGTGTTATATAAACATGCAAATAGGATCCAGAAGAAATTATAAGTAATATAAAATACATTAAGAGATATTAGTGCGCAGTAAAATCGGTCTTAAATGTGAACGTATGGGGTTTTGAATCTCAAATACAAGCATAGGGGATTTTGAAACTCAGAGTCATGAATACTACTGGATATGGAGCATTTTGAAACGAACTCACTTTATTTAAGCTTCTATGGTGAAAATGATGTTAAACAATATTAGATCACTGAATCACCGAGGAAGTTGGCCTTGCGGGTAGGAGCGCGCAGCTGTGAGCTCGCATCCGGGAGATAGTGGGTTCGAACCCTGGTGTGAAAATGGGAGACCACGTAAAACTATATTTAGGGCTGCCGAGAGTGGAGATCGGACCCACTATCTCCCGGATGCAAGCTCACAGCTGCTCGCTCTTAACTGCACGACCAACTCACCCAGTAAATATTCATTATACACATGTTAGTAACTGGCATTGTCACACACGACAGGAGACAAAGAGATGTGTCAGACATACGCATTTTTTTTACAAGTTTGCTCACGTCACACCGACACAGATAGGTCTTATGGCGACGATGGGATAGGAAAAGCTAGGGGTGAGAAAGAAGCAGCAGTGGCCTTAATTAAGGTACAATCCCAGCATAAGCTTATTGTGAAAATTGGAAACCACCGAAAACCATCTTCAGGGCTGCTGATAGTGAGTTTCAATTATATTATCTCCCCGAATACTGGATACTGGCCGCACTTAAGCGACTACAACTATCGAGCTCTTTACATACACATTTACTGAGTGTTAAAAACCTTGTAGTCTGCATCTGTGGTGTAGTGGTTAGTGTGATTAACTGCCACAGCTTGAGGCCTGTGTTCAATTCCCGGGTCTGCCACGAAAAGTGAAAAGTTCTACGAGGGCGGCATTCCCTCTCTGTTGTAGGTCCTCCGTAGGTCAGGTGATTAGAGGGGTTCGATTTCCATCTCAGCCACCCTAGAAGTGGTTTTCTATGGTTTCCCACTTCTCCTCCGGGCAAAAGCCGGGATGATACCGAACTTAAGGTCATGGCCGCTTCTTTCCCTCCTCCTTTTCTATCCTTTCCAAACTTTCCATCACCCCACAAGGACCCCGTTTAGCATAGCAGGTGAGGCCGCCTGGGCGAGGTACTGGTCAACCTCCCCACCTGTATCCCCAGAGTCTGAAGCTCCAGAACACTGCCTTTCAGGCGGTAGACGTGGGATCCCTCACTGAGACCAAGGGAAACCCAACCCTGCTGGATAAAAATCAATCAATCAATCAATCAATCAATCAATCAATCAATCAATCAATCAATCAATCAATCAATCAATCAATCAATCAATCAATCAATCAATCAATCCTGATTCGCATTTAGGGCAGTCACCCAGGTGGCAGATTCCCTATCTGTTGTTTTTCTAGCCTTTTCTATAATGATTTCAAAGAAATTGGTAATTTATTGAATATCTCCCTTGGTAAGTTATTCCAATCACTAACTCCCCTTCCTGTAAATGAATATTTGCACCAATTTGTCCTCTCGAATTCCAACTTTATCTTCATATTGTGATCTTTCCTAGTTTTGAAGACGCCACTCGCACTTATTCGTCTACTAATGTCATTCCACGCCATCTCTCCGCTCACAGCTCGGAACATACTACTTAGTTGAGCAGCTCGTCTTCTTTCTCCCATTTCTTCCCAGCCCAAACTTTGCAACATTTTTGCAACGCTACTCTTTTGTCAGAAATCATCCACAACAAATCGAGCTGTTTTTACTTGGATTTTTTCCAGTTCTTGAATCAAGTAATCCTGGTTAGGGTCCCACACACTAGAACCATACTCTAGTTGAGGTCTTACCAGAGACTTATATGCCTTCTCCTTTACATCCTTACTGGGCTGAGATGTGTACCCTTTATTCACAATCCCATTTATGTATTACCCCAATGAAGATCTTTCCTTATATTAACACCATGATACTTACAATGATCCCCTAAGCGAACTTTCACCCTATCAACGCAGTAACTAAAACTGAGAGGACTTTTCCTATTTATAAAGAAAGAAAAGAAAGAAAGACCTTGTAACAATTTCCTTCATTACTGGAAAAAGAAGAAGTCTTCGCATTAATGACATCTAACGCATTAACGCATGAAGTGGCCTTACACCGAGGAAGTCTACATTTTGACTTTCACTTTTAACTTTGCGACTTATTTTCACGTAAACGCGTTGCTTGTGATTTTCTGAAAGCCCACTGAGAAACTGGCACTATCATTCTACTCCTCGCATTTCGTTGTTGCACCTCGAAATACTACAGTAGTGTGTGACAAAGTTTGGGGGAGATATACTGACCCGCAGCACTTGTATCACTTGAACGAAAATTCACTGTTTTATACCATACAACACTGAACCTTTCTGGTCAGAGTTCTAAGCTAAAATATTATCACATAGCTGTATTTATAGGCACAACGACGATTTATTACATTGCCTGTATTTCCCTCATTTTCCGAATCAGAGTGTATCATGTCGTTTTTACGGGTTAATCCTCTGCGGTGAATTAGAAATAATCTAATCTAATAACCAATTTGAAACTTAAATAATCCAAGATATATTCCTTCTTTAAGCCACTACGTGGAAAAGGTTCCTTGGTTCAATATTTTATACAGGGAGCAGCTATACAGATTTTAAAGGAGGGAAAGGAAGTCGTCTTTGACCACTAGTCAGTTCGAGCCCTCATACAAACAGTAGCATACCGGCTGTGGTTGGGGTGAGGGTTGGTGGAATAATATCCACCGTATATCCTGCCTGTCGTAAGAGGCGACTTATAGGGGTACCAATGGTTCTTAATTCGGGAGGGTGGTTTGGTGACCACCTAGCTAGGTCTGGGTTTGTTTCAACATATTTCTGTCAGGTTCTTCGCTCAAATCCTCCCTGACGGGCCTCCCTTGATCAATTTTTGTCCTCTTCCTACCGCCTTGCCAACGGCCGTAGCTGTGTTGAAACACCGGATCCCGTGAGATCTCCGAAGTTAAGGAACATTGGGCGTGGTCAAGATTTGGATGGGTTGCCACGCGCTGTTGTTGGGGGATAAGGGAATGGAGGAGCGAAAAAGAACTGTCCACCCTATCGTACGTAAACCCCGGCTCAGTCACCCCTCTGCGGAGGTTCGGACTAGACTTCGGGCAGAATACACCCATCGCCGACCGCCTTCGTGGTCTTTGCCTTTCCTTTGCCGGTAGAATCATTCTAAGAATGATCGGACCTCTTCCTTTTCCCCTCGGATTACTGTAAATACAGGATGGTTGCCCAGTTGAACTTCCTCTTGAAAAACGAATTACGACCACCTCCTCTATCTAACATGCCTACAAATTCATTCCTCTATTGTATTCAGATACAAGTGTGGGTCTATCTATGCAGACAAGCTCAGCATTTTTGTAAATGTTGACATAGAACAAGATATTAAAGGTGATGCATTTAGTATAATTAGCTACGAAAGATCTATTTTGTAAAAAAGCAACTGACTTTCAGAAATTTTTACGTTTAATAGCAATGTATAAAACCTCGATTATTATTTTGCGTCTTGAACTAATCGTTCTAAGTCTCTCTGTAGCCATTTGTCACACTATCGTTAGAAAGCTTTGTGAACGTATGATTCATACTCTGCTAGCAAGAATTCTAAGATATACCGCAGCGGCCATTACTCTACAGGCAAAGCTACCAGTTGCTCGCGGTCTTCGGTGTGAGGCGGACGTCTTAAATTTGATCTCCTTCATTTATAAGTGAAGGTAAGTTATTAGGCCTACAGGTGTTTCTTACTATGCTGTATAAACGTATTAAGCAGCAACTTGTCAATTTTTCGATAATTCTGATTTAGAAATTATGTTATCTGTACATTTGCCTTTGATAGCCCAGGACTGAATGATCCACATGGCGTTAGTCGTGCAAAACTCGTGATTGAATTTCCTTTTCCTCCTTGTTCCTCGCTTCCATCTTATTGTTTCCGTGACCATTAAGTTGGACTGCATGATGTGTGTGAATATTTTATGTACCATGTGCTGATCAAAGGCTATGTTTATTTGGTTATGAGAAAGGTAGAACTGAAGTTGTTCTTGGTGCAGTCATTTTCATTGTCATTGTTATGGCTGCTGTCATGTTTTGTAGTTTTCATCGTTGTCTTATTTTCACTCTGTCTATCTGTTGCTGTTTGGCTTTCATGTGGAGGTTCTTGATTATCAGCTTCGTATAATTATAATTATGCATGTGTTTAATTCATGATAACCTTCGCTGTTATGTTGCCTGAAACGAAAAGTGTATTATTTGGGCCAGGATAAGAACTGCTAACATCGAATTTTGGAGAGCAGCTTGCCCACATCTGATATCTTGTTGGGTTTCAGTGCAGTATTACCATGGAAAATACGAGTAGGATTTATATCAGTACCAGTTTTCGCCTTTTTTGTATATCTTGAAACACGTAGATCTATTTTATATCCATACTCTCATCGATGTTTTATATTGTTCATGGTCTTTTTTTATGTAGAATCTTTTATACTGGTTGAATTTGAAGTGCCAAGATCCTGTGGTCTTGAAACATTTAGTCGCTTCTAACTACCAATTGTACAGTTGCACATCATCACTTCCTAGCTTGTTTAGGCTAGCATGCTCACTTATAATATTCTCTCTGTAATAACTTCTTTCTTTTTCAATACTTTTTGTATTCGTGCAAAGACCCTATTTGGGGGAATGTAGGAGTGTCTAACAACTGGAAAAATGATTTCTACAGTGGCTGCATTATTAGGAGCGTCCGAATAAATCCGTTTGCTAGCCATAGCAATTATACTTGAATTCTTATTTTGCCCTCCGCAGCAATCTGCTACTTACCTAACCGTATCTATTCCCTGCATGCCTGTATGATAAACACAATTAGCTGCCGTATGTCATTCAAAACTTCAGGACGATCACTCTCATTCCAACAGAAGCAATGGACGTTCTGTTTAGACAAATGACACTTAGAACTGCCACTTAAAGTTGTAAAATTACACTATCCACTAAAATAAGCAGCCTGATCTGGTAGTTTCGCAGTAACATATTCTTTTGAAAGTCACAAGAGACAATCGAAAGTCTCTGTCTTTCCTTTCGTAACTTATCATAGAATGGACTTGCTTTCAATTTATGAATTCTTTTCTGTATCCTAAGTTTTTGCTTTTCGCTAGTATTTGTTTCTACCTTAACCTTTTCACTCCCAAGTTTCTTTCAGCCTTATACTTGCCCCACACCAGATTTTTCTGAACGTTTCGACAGTGCTTGTAATAGGCCATAAATACTTTGTATTTACACAGCTACTGAAAAGTAGTGGCACGGCAATATTAGCAATAGATTTCTCCTAACACTTTTCCCAAAACTTGAAAGAACTTGGCGTGATAAATGTCGACAGCTTGTTTCACTGAAACTTATCTCCACTATATTCATGAAAATCAGACTCATCATCATAGCCTAAAATTTCTAAAATATAATCTTTCGTTATGCTTTCTTTACACTCCCGTGCACCCATCTCAGAAAACAGCTGTGAAAGAAAAACACATGGCACATAATTATCGTCAAAAAACGGTAAGGCGGTTTATGAATCGTCCGTCGTCTGAACAAAGCATGTTAACAGCGTTGTACTGAACTGCTTTAAATCCGAATTAACTCGTGTTTGGGACAGCGGGAGAAATGTTGACATCCGAGTTAACTCGGGCATAGGATGGAAATGGTTAAGTCTTTCTCCCAATTCCAAGCACACAGAACAAAACATCTGTTCTGCGACTTCCGAAAGAAATATTGTAGTTTGTACAGAATGCTTGATGAAAATAAAGTACTCCTTAACTTAAGTTCACTCTCAACAGTTGTGTTGTACATCGCCAAAGATTTTAAATATTTAATTCTGGTGGCAAATATAACCTACGATCACTTTTCCTGTTCCGGCAGTGGAGAGGCTCTGCGCACTTCAAGGACTCTAAGTATTTGCCTACAGCTTCTCAACGACTTGTATTTTTAACGCTTCTAATGTCCCGTACTGGTTTTCCCTTGTAACTTGACCTCCACTAATATGTGATCTTCTAAGAACACCTTGCACACGATCCTTCTCCAACCCCAAAATGTTGAGAAATGCATTACGACACACAGAAATGAGTGAACCACAAGTTTTCTTCCGCACATGGTACGTGAGCGTTAGGTTTCGTTTTTAATCTCCTGCAATTCTCCTCCTCTTCTGTTTTGAAGTAATGCAGTGCTTGATTATGACATTGTCCTGCTCTAATTTATTTTGTGTTGTGTAAAATACACGGTTTAATTCCCTGACATCCTCAATCTGCAGCGTAGAACACTCTAATGCCTTGCTATTTTGCTTGCATTTTTGGTATTTACTGTATCTGAAAGAAATAGTAATATGACGTATTAATATGAGATATTATTCTACTTAATAGAGGACAACAAACTGTTAATTGCGTGATCAACAGAAAACCCGCCGCTCATAACCTATAAAATCGCTAAATATTACCCATCTTTCTTGCTTTTCCCTAGACCTTTCCCAAGTATCCACCTACCGCAACCTTTTTTCGACCTCTTCCTGGAGGTGCATTAGCAACAAGAAAAGTTTCGTCACTAATTTTTGAAGTAAATTATGCCAAGGAAATGGAAAACGACCTACTGACAGAGTAACGCTTAATGCCAATATACTGCTTTAAAATTCTCTTGTCCGAGGTAAAAGGAACGGAAATTTTTTTTCTCCAGTGATTAAGCCTTTTTCTTTAATCAAAATCGCCGTGAGTACGTTCAAATTATCCTTTGAGGATCATATTGTTTTGTCTTCATTCGGGCCCATTAGTATACGAAAATCTGCGGTTAAGAAGATCGCAAGAATTGGCTGCAGTGATAAACAAGTGACGTCATTCTCATTCCTAAACACATCTCGAATTTCTCATTGGTTGATACACATAGAGGCTTTAGTAAGTAACTGGTGGTGGATATAGAAGATTTTTAATTTAACAATGATTTTCAAGTAGCTCGTACGTAGCGAGTTTTGAAACTCAAGAGTTTCTCCAACCGATCGAACTCATCCTTGGAAATCTACTGCTATGCTTATCTCAATTGAATATATGGCCTTGAATCTAGATGATTCCAATCATACATACAGTACATTATTTCTTTGTAACGAGCCGCCGGAAGCAAAGTGTCCCTTATATAAATATGAGCATATTGATATCGATATAAAGGTTGTCGGTGGAGTTCAGGTGCAGCCTGTATATTTGTACTGTACTAGCGTAATAAATTATCTCATTGGCATTGACCTTGCATTTCAGTTAGGTAACGTCCATGAGAATATTCCCCAATAAATATCTAATCCTCTTCACTATGTCTGCGGGTCACTCAGAATATTGATAAAAAACAAAAATAAATTTAGGTTGAAAAGCATAATTCGTTTATGCAAGTGTCTGATACTTGAGTTTATTGCATTTATGATCTCATGATTAAAGCAAGAGGAACAGCTTAGTGCTCCATAAGAGGTCTTGATCATTTCTGTACTACCGTAGTTATTAATGAATTGGGGAATAAAGGTGGAACGTGCCATGAAGCGTTAGTAGTTTGAAAAAGTTTAAAAAGAAACACATTGAAAAGTGTATCTGAGGAAGGTGCAGAAAGAATGCACAGAACATATGCGTTGACGCCGAATTTGTTTTAGATACTCCCACTGTTTGAGGGAATAACGTAAAACCAGAAATATGCCATCAAGGTTAGAAGAAAAATCTTATAACAATTTATTGATACATTGACCTCCGGAGGTTGAGTGGATGCCGTTCCAACACTCGTATCAAACTTCAAATTTTGTGGCAGACCCGGGTATCGAACCCGGGTCTCCGAGTGTGGCAGCTAATCACACTAACGACTACACCACAGAGACGAATTGTTCCTATATAAAATGTTATATGTTGTCATGTCTGAACGGGTAGATTAATTTAATCCTTTCTGAACAACATTTTGATTGATTGTAGACATGATATTGGCATTTGGGCTTATGCCGTGTCAAGAAAATAAGGCGAATTTTTTAACGTTTCGCAGAGAACTTTGTTCTGCGTCATCAGAAGAAAATCTCGACTGTTCACGAGAATGGCTTCTCAAACAATGGGAAGTTTGAACTTAGACTTTGCAATAGAATTAGAAATGGTACGTTCATTCGTCACCAGATGGCTCCCCGGACGCAGTACAGCGCTTGCGTTCGAAGTGGAAGCTGGCGGAACCATCAGAATAAGTCTTAGAGGGTCACATAATAACATGTGTACGCACATATGAAGTTATGACATTGACACAAGCCTGGAATGAAACATCTGGCGATGAGGAACGCACGAATTGGAAAACACCGAAACTAAATAACAATAGTGAAGGGGCTGGGAAGCGAACTAGCTATGTAAATCTTTAATGGCTGGCAATCAGGTATTACTTAATTGATAGCCAATGTCCCTGTTGAAATTGTTAGGATTTCTAAGTATTTCTACAGCTTCCCGTATAATCGTGGATCTGTAGTGTCTAGTGTGGGTAAGAGCTCGAGCATCTTGGTACACGACATCATGACCCGACGATAGAGCGTGCTAAGCTATTGCTAGTTTGCCTGGCTGGTTGAGGCGAATATTATGTCCATGCTCCTTGATACGAGTACCAATGGAGCGGCATGTTAGGCCAATGTATACCTTACAGAAAATACAGGTAATTTCGTATACCCCTGGATGTAAAACTGGAGAGTATTTGTTTTACCAACACCACATCTTAAGTGTCCTGAGATTCAAAACATCTGCTTTTCGCACGGTCCATTTCTCAGAGCCATAGCTTACAATATTTCATATGCAACTTTTCACAAAGTGCTTCCGAAACTCTAAGTTAACATTCTTGGATGTTAGTAGAGACTTATTCTTCGAGAAGGCTTCTTTCACCTGTGCAATTTGAGCACTTACTTCGCTCGTACATTTTCCATTAGATGTGATCAGGCTCCCTAGATATTTGAATTCCTTTACTTGGACTAACTTCTCTCCACCCATTACCACATTGACTTTGGTCACCCTCCCTAGTGCCTGCCATTACCTTGGGTTTCTTTTTGTTTTTTCTCATACCGCACCTGTCTTGTAGTAATACGTTGATGTGATTCAGTGCCTTTTCCATTCCTCTCTTATCTCAGATATCAGGGCTATATCACCTGCATGGTACTGAACAGTTTGCCATTAACTTTTACACCAATGACTGTTAATAGCTAAAATTTCTTTAATGGCTTCTTCGATGTAGAAGTTAAATAAAAGTGCCGATAGTCCACATCCCTGTCTTACTCCCTTCCCAAATTCTTGCTTCCACTCTTTCCCTGCAAATTAATGCTGTCTGGTTCTTAAAGCTGATAGAGTATTTTTCTGTCCCTGTAGTCTACTTTCAGCTTTCTTCGGGTTTCAAACAGTACATTCCAATTTACGTTACCAAATGCTTTCTCTAAATCAATGAAAGCAATTACCACAGGTCTATCGATTTAAAGTGATTTTTCAATAATTACTTCTCGTGCGCCTCTCCCCTTCGTAAATCCATACTCTTTTTCTGAAATATTATCTTCTATTTTTCTCCCGATCCGATGGTAGATAATAATACGTGTTATGATTTTGGAGGCATGGGAGAGGAGGCTCAACGTTCTATGATCCTCTCACATCTGTGCTATTTGCTTTCTTGGTACTGGAATAAGAAAAGTTTGCTCAAACTCTGTTGGTATTTCTCCTGTTATATATATTTCATTTATTAGCTTGTATAGCTTGTCCTCTGCTTTATCTCCTAGGACCTGTAAAAGATCAGCTGGCATATCATCAGGCCCTGAAGCTTCTCTACGTCTTAACTCTTTGAGGGCTTTGTCGAATTCTTCTTTTATAATTGGTGGTCCTAATTCATCAACATCCACTTGGTCCTCACTTTCAAGGACATCCGCATCAAGAGATAATCGGGTCAATATATCGTGATGTACTTTATAGTGATGTGGAGAATAAGAAGTTGATGTCTTCGGAGGAGAGACATTTTAGTTATTGTAATGAACTTCATTACGTGAAACCTTTCCTGGCTAATATGTGAAAAATGAATTTAATGTTGGCTGTTAGGGACAGTACGTATCCCACATACTCACGACACGTTTTGATTGATTCGTTTTCTGAACAGATTTCTATTTTTCTTTAATTGTATGTTTCGTTGTGCCCATTTTAGTTTTTCTATGTTCATGAGCACTTGACTTGGTTTTAACCTGCGTCAGACACCAAGGTATGGGGCGAGAATACTTCATTTTTCTGATGCCTCCATCTTGTTCATTTCTTTTTCTCGTATTCACCCCCCGACTACTTTTTGCAAGTTGCTTTACGTCGCATTTGCATTTGCTTGGTGTGAAAATTGGAAACCACGGAAAATCATCTTCAAGGCTGCTGACAGTGGGGTTCGAACCCACTATCTCCCGAATACTGGATACTGGCCGCATTTAAGCGTCTGCAGCTATCGAGCTCAGTCCTCCCGATTGCGCCATTCTTCCTCTTAGGGTAAGGCGAATATGACTTCGTTTTCTTGTTTTGGGCATTGCAATGGAGGTGGAGACTGTTCGAACCTAGTAACGGGATAACGTTGATGATGCAGCCGGTATATTTTCGCGAGATATTGGGAAGTTGGATTGTGAACGTAGGCCTACATAGTAATGGTGTTTTTTAACCCGACAAACGAAGTTGCTGTGGTTATATCTTACCTTTTGAGACGAGAAACACCAAAATTTGAATACTCCAACTGGTATACGGGGAGCCGAGGTTGTGTGGGTCATTATATGATAAAGTGTCTCTTTAACGCCCACACTGGTTCGTACTTAATAATTCTTCTTTCTTATTTCTTAATCTGTTTACCCTTCAGGGTGCGTTTTTCCCTCCGACTCAGCGATGGATTCCACCTCTACCATCTCAAAGGCAGTGTCCTGGAGCCTGAGACATTGGTCAGGAGATACAACTGGGGAAAATGACAAGTACATCGCCCAGGCGGCCTCAGCTGCTATGCTGAACAGGAGCCTTGTTGGGGGATGTGAAGATTGGATGGGATAAACAAGGAAGAGGGAAGGAACCGGCCGTGGCCTTAAGTTAGGTACCATACCGGCATTTGCCTGGAGGAGAACTGGGAAACAACGGAAAACTACTTCCAGGATGGCTGAGGTGGGAATAGAACAAAACTCTACTCATTTGACCTCCCGACGCTGAATGGACCCCGTTCGAGCCCTCGTACCACTTTTCAAATTTCGTGGCAGAGCCGGGAATCGAACCCGGGCCTCCGGTGAGTGGTAGCTAATCACACTAACCACTACCCCACAGAGGCGGAATCGTACTTGCGTCCCTGATTTGTTCAATAAACATGGAGGTTTTCTAACTATCATCTTTGTTCGTAAGTTAATTAAGTAGCTAGTAGTTATAACATCTGATGTCGTCGCCATAAGACCTATCTGTGTCGGTGCGACGTAGAGCCCCTAGCAAAAAAAAAACATTTGATGGTTCTGCATTCAGGCTGTTTATTGTACTGCATCGAGTCGAACGATCCACGGTATTTTATAAGTTATTTATACACCGAATACCATGCGTTTCGTTTGTTCCTGTGTATTATTGTTCGTTTTGTTACTAGTGTGTGGGCGTCTCAATCTTCATAATATTTCCCAGCAAACATTTTATTTTGCTCTCAAACTCACCGGTTTGTTTTATTTTATTTCCTTGGTCTTAATATAAGCCTATGAAAATTCAGTAATATCTATTAATTAATGTTATTTAACCTACTGACTCCAGTTTTCAATAGGTAAGTGAGTTATCGTGCTGGAATATGTTCACTGCCTCTCATGAGTCTTTCTTTAGCAACTGATTTCCGACTAAGAGCGATTGAACTTTTGTGCCTGATGCTAACATTGCAGTAAAAAAGCCATCTTGATTTATATGGTCAAGTAACACATCTGTTTGATAAAGTATCTGTTCATTGTGATATTGCGCCTGTTAGTGTATTTCATGCTATTCAAGAACATCAAACGTTTGCATTTTAGGAATAAATGGAGATCTTTTCTGTTTCAGTTGGTGACCGAGCAATCTTCTCATTTCAACTGTGAGGATGAAGACTTCTAAGCACCTTATTTTGGCCGTAGTGTGAGTTCTAAGAACATCTTTTTTCACATATTGACAGATTTGTCCACTGTAGAATTTCGGATAAACATTGTATTTGAATTTGTTAAACCACGTGAGTTATACACGCTGGATATTGTTTATGGACTGAATAATGTTTCTGTAATTTATAGCCTACTGAATACCAACATGTAGGAATACTGTAATGTCCTTGAATATGTTTGGGTGATAGGGGATATGCCATAATCTCTCGTTATCTGTAATCCTGAGTAGAACGTTTCTCGTCTGGCTCCATGGCTAAATGGTTAGCGTGCTGGCCTTTGGCTCCAGGGGCCCCGGGTTCGATTCCCGGCAGGCCGGGAATTTTAACCATCATTGGTTAATTTCTCTGGCACGGGGGATGGGTGTATGTGGCGTCTTCATCATCATTTCACTTCATCCCCATCAAGATACGCAGTTCGCCTACGCACGTCAAATCGAAAGACCTGCATCTGGCGACCCGAACCTGTCCTCGGACACTCCCGGCATTAAAAGCGATGTGCCATTTTATTTTTCAATATACTATTTCTGAAACAGCTGGGAAAATTAACCCTGCATAAATAATTTACGTCCGCCTCTTTGGTGTAGTGGTTAGCGTGATTAGTTGCCACCCCCGGAGGCCCGGTTTCGATTCCCGGCTCCGCCACAAAACTTGAAAAGTGGTATGAGGGCTGGAACGGGGTGCACTCAGCCTCGGGAGGTCTACTGAGTAGAGGGGGATTCGATTACCACCTCAGCCATCCTGGAATTGGTTTTCCTTTTTTTCCCAGTTCTCCTCTTGTCAAATGCCTGTATGGTACCTACCTTAAGGCCACGGCCGGTTCCGTCCCTCTTCCTTTTTAATCCCGTCCAATCTTCCCCTCCCTCCACAAGGCCCCTGTTCAGTATAGCAGGTGAGACCGCCTGGGCTAGTTACTGGTCCTCCTTCCCAGTTTTATAACCCGACCCAAAATATCCCGCTCCAAGACTCTGCCGTTGAGGCGGTAGAGGTAGGATCCCTCGCTGAGTCCGAGGGAAAACCAACCCTGGAGGGTAAACAGATTAAGAAAGAAAGAAAGAAAGAAAGAAAGAGAGAGAGAGAGAGAGAAAGAAAGATAAATAACTTGATTTACATACCATCCCTTGGCTTGTGTTTTCAGGTTGGTCGTAATGTCCGTAGAGTGGGTGTTCGCCGCTCCTACGCAGACGTTAACAATTGAAGAAATGAAGAAATTCATCAGGGATGCTGATAACTTAACGTTCGTCGACGCCCTGTTTCAGTACCCTTGGGCAATTACTATACAATTGATGTCGTTCCTCATTCTGTGCAAAATTGTGTCAGACGTGTTGAGTTCGCTTGATTTGTTTTAGGTAAGTATATTTCTATCTAAGTAAATAACTTCAAAACACTGATCAACGACGTTACTTACAGAATTCTTTCTTACAGGAAATGTTCAAAATGCCCTCTGTTACCACTGATACACGCATCAAGCCGCCGTCGTATTGATTCATGTATCAATGCCAACGGAGGGTATTTTGAACATTTCGGGTAAGAAGGAACTGAATGTGTTATACTGGTACGTTTTACACTAGTGTCCAAAAGTTAAGCATAATCACTAAACGAGGCCATACCTTCTCATAGGAATGTCAGAGGGACTGCTGAACAAACGGAAGCTGATACACACACCATATGTCACCAAACTTGTCCAGAAACAGTGTCAGAAAGGTTCTGATAGCTAAGGTACACATTTGACAACAACTAACAAAACTTGGCAATGTCTTCCACCTGTTAACTATGCTGTTAATCCGGTGTAAGGTTACCCCAAACAGCCACACATGCTTCGCAGCGACGTGGCATGCTCTCTATCGGATGGTCCAAGAGCTCTTGTGGCAGTCGATCCCATTCCTTCGAAAGGGCAATGTGAAGGTTTTGGAGGGTCCTTCGTGGAGGCTGACGGGATGTAATTCGCCTCCCCAATGCATCCCAGGCATGTTCTATGAGATTCAGATCCGCAGAACACGCTGGCCACTCCATGCAATTAATGTCTTCTGCAGCCAGAAATTCATCCACCAGAGCAGTGCGGTGCGGTCGGGCATTATCGTCCATTAAGAGGAGGTATGGACCATCCGCACCTCTGAAGAGTCAAACATGTGGTCTCAGTACCTCATCCCTGTATCTCCGAGCGCCAACAGTGTTCCTCGGACCACCCATGAAGATATGCAGGTCCGTACGGCCATTCAATATGATGCCGCCCCACATCATGACGCCACCACCACCATTCTGGTCCTGTTCCACGATGTTCCTGTGGTTGTATCGGCTACCCAGGTTCTCTACAGATTAATGTGTGACGGGAATCGTTCTGCAAACTAAAGCGGGATTTATCCGTGAAGAGCACAAGCCTCCATTCATTCATGGTCCAGTTTCGATGTTGACGGCTCCACAGTAAACAGACCCGTCTCTGTGCTCAAGTGAGCGGTACGCACGCCGCTGGACGTCGGGCATACAGCCCTGCTATTCTGAGCCTCCGGTGCACAGTTTGTCGGGAAACGGCAACCCCTGAGACGGCTGCAATCTCCGCCGAAAATTGTCTTGCAGGTGCACTCCGATTTCGCCGGATGGTTGAGTCCAGATATCGGTCCTGCTGTGGGGTGGTTACCCATGATTCACCTGGCACTGGCCTACGACTAACATCTCCTGTGTCTCAAAATCTACTCCGAAGCCTGTGAATGACACTTTGTGGCACATTCAAGGATACGGCGACTTCGGTGTGTGTCTGGCCTGCTTGCAGGCGGCCGAGTATTCTACCCTGCAAAACGGGGTCCAAACGGCGTCTTTGTGCTATTATGTTGTCACGTTCACCACGAGGCTACACTCTGCACGCTATAATAAGGCAAACACGACTGAGGGTATACGGGGCGTAGGCACTGGCTATGTTTACCTTGTGGTTACGCCGCTAGTCAAAGCAGGGAACACTCCTATCCTATACAGAACGAACACGTAAGGTTGGTAGGTGCATATGTCGTGCGATTTGCGGTCTATTTCCTGTTGCCCTGCTTACTCGTAACTTATGCTGAACGTTTGGACACTAGTGTGGTCCTGTGTGTTTCTCACGATTAATGGAAGTGTAGAAAATGAGTTCTAATATGAAAATAAAGCATTTCCGGACACATGTCCATGTAACGCATGTTCTTCTTCTATTGAGAGGAATGTGCCCTGAAAATTCGGCCGGATCCCATGGTTACAACCTGTAAAATCCAACTTTTTATTTATTATTCATAAATTATATTATTTTGCGTGGGGAACAGTAAAAATGATCATTGCGTAAGAAATTAAAGTTCATATGTACCCTTCGTCGACATGATCATATTTGTTTTTAATGATTTACGTAAAACACGATACAGTATTATCTTTCCAGAAATCAGTAGCCTACTTGAAATAAAAAAAGGGAAACTAGGGCTGCTGACCATAGAAATGACTTAGCCATGGCCTAATAAAAAGACTGCTAACCGTCAAATGACATTCAAGTGTCAGATTGCCAAGTAGTCAGAAAAGTTACATAAACAGACACATTGCTTGGTATTCTTGACTGGGTCCGCTGGATCCACAATTAGATGTCTCTCGCTTGAGTGAGCCTAAGTCTAGCACTCAGTTTAAGATTAAAATCTTTACGGGAGCCGGATATCGAACGTAGGGTTGCCAGTTAAGAAACTTATCAGATGTGAGACTTTTCAGGCGTTTGCTCTATTAACCAGCGTTTCGTCTTAGGTCTGACACTAGACTCATTAGAGTGGGGTGTCTCAGATCCTACCCACTCACGGTGGGGTGTATGCAGGTGAAATCAGAAGCCCTTGTATGAGGCACAGTCTGACAACTGCATACGGGAGATAAATCTTCACAATGGATTTATTGCCCGCCTAGCAATTCCGAATGGAAAACTCTAAATTCCCACGGAGGGAATTAAACAATTTTCACCAAGAGAGCATAACAGAAACGTATCAGTTAAGAAAGTTGTTGGGAAAGATTCGCGATTGGGTGTTTCCTTGATGATTGGTAGTGTAATGTATTTTAGTTTATGTGATTAAAGAGAAGTGTATGTGATGAAACCTATAACCTAACCCAGTCCCGGGGCCAAAGGAACTTACTATACGCTGTCAAAATCCTCGACCCAGCCAGTATTCGAAAACGGGGCCCACTGAACCGACGCTAGTACACTGACCAGTCAGCTAGGAAGCGGAATATATTTCTTCGCCATAACAATGTCTCTAAACGACTACTCTACAAATCAGTCTATTATGTTTTACTTCTTTCTTTTCAGATTCCCCAAGATGCCCAGAAGAATTCCTAATGAGAAACGAGCACCGAATTACTTCGATAAATTCAATTAATGAAATCCGCATTCGCGTGTGCGATATCTAGAATGTAGCCCACCTCTCATTGGTTTGTGAATTAAAGGTGTGAAATGATGGGAACTAATAGCAGTTTTGAGTAACGAGGTTTGTGTAATGCATTCAGGATATATATTGTTCTGTAAACTTTGAACTTTCCGGACGAATAACCTAAAGACTCGCGATGTTTTAATTATGGACGAAATATTATTGTAACTCTTATCTTTGAAAGACATTTTGTGATTGCATAAACATCTTCTCGATTGTGCATGTATACGATAAAAGGCTGTAATCGATGACAATTGTTTTCATTTTTGGATTCAAACATGTATATATTCATTATACTTTACTGAATTTGTTACATGAATATCCTTTCAAAATTACTCTCCCAATGCTTTCACAAATAAGACTAAATTTCTAACTCCTATGTCATTCTACACAATTTAATACAGGCCTGATTCTTTCCTGTTTTATCTAAAATTTCCTCGATTTCAACGTGGTAGGTTTGTATGTGATAGGCCTAGTAGAGTCCTAATGTTATTTAATTAGATTTTCATAGAGTTGTAACAGAAAATATTGTCATAACTAATTTGTAGCCACAACACTGTGAAGTCAGGCATACAAATTTCAGCGGATTAACATTCATGAGATACAAATCATATGTTATGTTTAGAGAAATGTTTTTCTTTCATGATTTATCAAAATTATGTTGGTTTATCATTCAAATGTGTGATAATTGTAAACAAATTCGGGAAAATTTCTATAATATTATAGACTGAAATTAATTTAAGTTCTTCGAGAAATATTTTACGTGATACCTTACAGGAGTGTAGCAAAAATATTCACAAAGAAGTTCAAAATCATTTTTCAGGTATGAGTAATTGTTACCATTTTAGTACATTACAGTGAGGAAGAGGATAAAACTGCATCAGAATTTGATCTCTGAAGAAACATTACATTGCTTGTTATCCCTTGTACATATTAGAAATATATAATTATATTTAAAAAATAGAATTATCACAAACCGTGCAATTGACAATCATTGTTACGACATTTTAACACATCGCTTTGACTATTGTTCTACAATATTTTACTTCTACGATGTTTGAATTGTTATAAAGCTTCGGAATTTACAGCCTTTTATCATACAGAGAAATGTGATAAAACATTTCAGTACTAAACGTGTGATTAAATATCACTTTCACAAGATTTTTACAGATTTTTCTGACATTTAAGAAACAGTGTTCCTTTGCGACGAGCATTACTCCACAACTGCATTCTGTACTGCGACATTATTCCTTTTAAGAATGGTAATGTAATTAACACCTCGTACGCCTATTGCGATGAGAAATAAATCATAAATTTCAAATACTGTAAACATGGAATGAAATGTATGCAACACGTTTAATGCTAATCACATACTTTTACTTACTGTGATACATTGATTAACTTTTTTTTTTTTTTTTTTTTTTTTTTTTTTTTTTTTTTTTTTTGTAAAATGCATGCTCTCAAATATAGGCCCATATCCATATATTTTAATTCTTGTTTTGTTAAGGTTACTTTTATGGGCAGGTTTTCTCCAACGATTGTGCTCGTGATCCTGTAAATAATGTATTGGAATCTGAAAATTACAGAAGGTGTAATACCTGTAACTGTCTGTGCTAATAATGAATAAATAAATGTTCAGAAATTGATTCACTATTTGTTATTTGAAACCTGTTGACGTTGAGCTATGTAGCCTATGTATGTTCAGTCCTCAGCCTGAAGGCTGGTAGGATCCTCAACAGCTCCACCATAAGCTATCATAGGTGGCCTAGGCATCAATGAAAATGCGTACTGGGGAAATGAGGAGTGATGTAGTTTTCCGTTGTTTTCCGCACCGAGCCAAAAGCTGCTATTACATATCAGTCTGCCAAGCTCACTGAAATGCATGCATCAACCGACCCTATGAGCAACATTTTCATACAATTCATAGCATTGACTGACTGCGTAAGGAATGGCATTACTAGCATCACACATACCTCAGTCATTTTCATATTGTCAAAGCC
Source organism: Anabrus simplex (assembly GCF_040414725.1). Classification (NCBI taxonomy): domain Eukaryota; kingdom Metazoa; phylum Arthropoda; class Insecta; order Orthoptera; family Tettigoniidae; genus Anabrus; species Anabrus simplex. The sequence continues at coordinate 394,892,505 of NC_090266.1, read as the reverse complement.
AAGGATAAGACTGAGACAGGTCAATGAAAGTAACCAAATTGCTCTAGCCTATACCAGAAGACACAGTGCTCTGTAAACACTAGGTCGCACTAGCAAAGACATGTTGAGCTATAGAGCTTTGGTTGAACTATGTTGTATTTTGTATTCAACACCATCGGAAGACCGACTACTTCAGATTGAGATGTAGTATTTCGCTTACCTTGAAAGTGAATTCTGCAAAGCTGGCCTATTCATCACATGTGCTTAAGTTACTTAGGCTACGTAAACCATGGCAGCATCCCAGCCATTACATAGTGTAAATAAATAAATAAATAAATAAATAAATAAATAAATAAATAAATAAATAAATAAATAAATAAATAAATAAATAAAATGTAAATTAGCATCATCTTGAAGAAGATAACTTAAGATGCATTTAATATTCCTTCCAACTTATGTCCATTGCTGTATGTGTGTGTGTGTGTGTGTGTGTGTGTGTGTGTGTGTGTGTGTGTGCGTGTGTATGTGTGTGTGGGCGGGTTAAAGAGGCTCGTGAGCACGATGTCCTTCAACAATTATCTGATATAAGTAGGTAAATGTTATTCAGGCCGAAGGCAGGTCCAGACCTCCGCAGAGATGCTCCTGAGCCGGAGTTTACGTGCGGTAGGGTGGCCAGTTCCTTACCCCCACCAACAGCGAGTGGCAACCCGTCCAACTCCTGACCACGACCAATGTTGCTTAACTTCGGAGATCTCACGGGATCCGGTGTTTCAACACGGCTACGGCCGTTGGCTATCTGATATACTGAGTGGTTATAATGTACGTACTGTGTATGAATCTGACAGTTTGGAGAGAGGATGTGAAAGGAAACAGCAATGTCTAATATAACTGTATCCCCGATATTTGCCTGGATTTGAAGAATGAACGTATAAAAGAGTACTCCTACAATGACTGATAGATCATTTGCTTATCCAAGAATCCAAGACTTAGTGCACTCATTAAGTTTCTCTCCTACATACATACATATATACACACACATACATACATACATACATACATACATACATACATACAGGCATACATACATACATACATACCTAAGTAGAAACAAACAAACATCTTTAGTATCGGTTATTAAGTTATGCCTTTCTAAGTTCGGTCCGCAAGCACCTGTGAATTACCTATCCACAATCTATTCTATATTGTAGGCCTAGTGGTACTTAAGTCATTGTAGATCCGACAGTAATCCGTATTGTCCACTAATGCCCGAATTATGTATAGGGCTACAATCATAAAGACTTGAATTTCACGCACACACATTAAGCTCCCCTCAGAGTTTGGAGTCCGACCCGGCCGACTGTGATGGGATTTATGAGAAAGAGTAAGTAAGTAGGTAAGTATGTAAATAAGCAAGTAAGTAAGAAATCAGCGAAGTGACTTCCAATTTCAAGAGTGACACTTGCTAGAAATGGGACTGGCGCGCGCGCGTGGTGAGTGTGTGGTAGTAATGGTATATTTTTCGGTGTCATAATGGGGTGGAATCCTCTAAAGCCCTCAGCCCTCAGTCCATCTGCTGTGACAGGTGTCTGGTTTATAATCAACATCCCACGGCGCTATGCACCACCGAACAACCAGCCTGCATTCGCCGTTTCCCATCTCATCACATCTGCAAATGTCCTCTGCTTCAGTTTCCCCCGAATGCCACACCTGCGGACATACTCGCCCCAGATTTTCTGGCAAATGTAAGGCCTGCCTGTCTCCTCCTGACAACTGAACGGATCTCCATTCGCACGACTGACTGGCCCAGGCATGAGATTTTTGCAAAAAGAAAATAAACAGAAATTGACATTGAACAATAAATTAAACTAACATTCAGAGACATAATTGTAAAACCAACAGATCAGTTCAATCTATTTTCTCAGTAGCCTCGAAAGCTGCATTTGTAGATTGTAAACTGAACATGCAATTCGCTCTAAAACTGTTGACCTTCGTCGCATTGTTCTTCACTGCATTTTAATGTAGGCTAATATGTTTCTAGTTTACTGCAATCTGAGTATCGTCCGACTCGTTGGCTGAATGGTCAGAGTACTGGCCTTCGGTTCAGAGGGTGCCGGGTTCCATTTCCGGCCGGGTCGGGGTTTTTATTCGCTTCTGATTAATTCTTCTGGCTCGGGGACTGGTTGTTTGTGTCCATCCCAACACTCTCCTTTTCATGCTCAGTCAACATACCACACTAGTAGTATAGCAACTCGAGTTCTAAAACAATGGGTGCTGCGTCAGCATTTTCCCACGAGGTCATTGACCCCTAGTAGTGTTCCTATACGGGTTCTGACCCGAGGTCATTGACCCCCAGCGTAGTAGTAGAGCAATGGAAATTCGCGGATTTTGCATAAGAGAGCAAGCCTAACCTCACAGACGCCATTATGGAGGGCCTAACCTCACTTTTACGGCGAGTTACCCTTCCCGACGCGGGGTTTGCATAAGAGAGCAAGCCTAACATCACATCACAGTCACCACCTTGGAGGGGCCTAACGTCACAGGGCATCTAGCTGTAAAAGTGACGTTAGGCCCCTCCAAGATTCCGACTGTTGGCGCGGAGAAGGGCATCTGCCCGTAAAAGTGAGGTTAGGCCCCTCCAAGATGGCGAGTGTGAGGGTAGGCTTGCTCTTTTGTGCAAAATCCGTGTCGGCAAGGGGAACTGGCCTTAAAAGGGAGGTTAGGCCCCTCCAAGATGGCGTCTGTGAGGTTAGGCTTGCTATCTTATGTAAAATCCGCGAATTGGCATTGCAGTACTACTATACTGGACGTCAATGACCCGCATAGGTGCACTGCTATGGGTCAAAGACCTCATGGGAAAACGCTGCTTCAGCACCCATTGTTTCAGAATCCGTGCTGCTATACTACTCGCACTACCAACCACCATAGGAACACGCAGTAGTGATTATATCCCTCCATATAGGGTTGGCGTCGGGAAGAACATCTAGCCGTAAAACAGGGCCAACTCCACATGTGCGACGCATTTCGCACCAGCGACCCCACAGGTGTGGGAAAAGGCGGTGGGAAAAGAGGAAAGAAAGGCTGCAATCTGAGTATCATTATAATGCACTTGTATGAGTGTCCTTATTATGGAAAGTCATGCGTGCGTGCACCACACACGCACCTTATACTTATAATAAAAATTTCGTGTGGCTATTTCTAGCCGGGTGCAGCCCTTGTAAGGCAGACCCTCCAATGAGGGTGGGTGGCATCTGCCATGTGTAGCTGACTGCGTGTTATTGTGGTTGAGGACAGTGTTATGTGTGGTGTGTGAGTTGCAGGGATGTTGGGGACAGCACAAACACCCAGCCCCCGAGCCAGTGGAATTAACCAATGAAGGTTAAATTCCCCGACCCGGCCGGGAATCGAACCCGAGACCCTCTGAACCGAAGGCCAGTACGCTGACCATTCAGCCAATGAGTCGGACACACGCACCTTCATTATGTTATATCAGCATTTTGTATTATACTGTATAACCAACCCCCAACTGCCGAACCTGGCTAAGCTACTGGACTGGCCACAGACTCCAAACTCTCTCTTTTCATCACCAATCTTAGATGACCTTTCCTCCCTCCCCTCCAGACATTGGTTTAGCAGCTCCCATTACCCAGTCCCTACACGAGTACCGTCCCTACACCCCCGGCCCTCTCTAGGGTGATGACTACTAATAACTGGACGGGAAACCCTTCCTTCATATTCCACCCACTCATCTTAGCAGTCACCCAAGATAACACAAATATTGTAGCAAATATGTAACAATGGGTTAAATAACATTTTTCCACATCAACCCATATTGAACTAATGTAATAACAGGCCACAAAACAACGATTGTGGTGGTCAATCTTGATTATCTGAAATACGCAATACGCTATGTGACCACACTGTAAACAGATTCTCTAAACTTCAGAAAACACGAACGGATTACTTACAAATGTATACCGGTACATTAAAACTTAAGCTTACTTTGTACACCATCGTGTCAACCTTGTAAATTGTATAGGCCTATAATATATAGTGTTATTAGGAAACATGAAGGAAAAATATATAAAACATTAAAAATACAACATTAAAAATAAACAATAACATACATTTAAATATTAATTGAAAAAGTGAGAAAAATAATATTTTACTAAAATAAATTTAAAAACAATATAGGCCTAACGATGGATTTATTTTAAAACCTCATATGTCCCATTGCTCTTCTCACCATTATATTCCTTAGGACTGACCACGCCTCCTAGCCACATATTTAAGCAGTTCACCACAGAATAATTTTCGTTGTGTCATTTTCCTAAGCTAAAGTGTAAAGGAAAATGAACCTTAAAAACGTTAGACTATGCTGCAGCAGTGCGTAAATTCGTCAAGCAAACTACATCCCTACAGTACGGTTCGGTATGGTCCAGTTTACTTCACAAATGCGCATAGGAAAATGAGCACAACGAAAATTGTTCTGATGGCTTGCATAACAATATGTGGCTTGGAGGCGTGACTAGTCTTAAGGAATATAATGGGTAGGAAGAGCACTGGGACATGCGAGGTTTTAATAGAAAGCCAGCGATATATTGTATTAGCCTATGTAACTTACATGTATAAAATGAAATGAAAGGAAAATCCACAACCTGTTTCCAGTCATTCGACCTGATCAGGAATGGAATACATGAAGCCCCCATATAGCGGTAAGGATAGGAAATATGCCGGCTGCCGAAACCTATCGCAGTCCTCTGGGGGCAATGATTAATTAATGATTAATGAAATGAAATTATATTGGAGAGGGTTGCTGGAATGAAAGATGACATGGAAAACCGGAGTACTCGGAGGAAGACCTGTCTTGCCTCCGCTTTCTTCAGCACAAATCACACATGGAGTGACCGGGTTTTGAACCACGGTATCCAGCAGTGAGAGGCCAACACGCTGTCGCCTGAGCCATGGAGACTTCTAACTTACATGTAATTTAGGTAATTTTCATAAACAAACAATGTTACAATTGCTATGTATACAATACTTTCGATTCATTTTGGCATCGAAGAAATACCGACCAAGAAAACTAATTTATTTCCTCTAATCTCTATTGTGAAACAATAGACGCATTAAAACGCATAGCAAGAGGCCAATATACCCCTACCTCCTCCAACTCTTCAATTCGTATATATCCACCCCCTTCTTCCCCCAATTACACTTGATCCCCGCATCTCTCCTGGCCGTAGAGATGGGTCACTTTCTAGATGCCCCTCCCCACCTCTTCAGGTAGGGGAGTGAGAACTTTTGTGATGTGATGTGCTTTGACGTGATGTGACGATAAATTCAGGCACCTTCGATGAGAGAGCCACGAGTGTTATGATTGTATTCTTCATGAGCTACGCCTGTCCAGAGTCAGTTACAACACTGAGCGCGACCACGTCTGTTTATTCGCTGCTTAAAAAAGTGGACTACCAGGCGGATTGAGAAACGGGCAAAGAGGTTTCACCTCAGGACGCAGCCGGAGTTTGATCTTCTGTTCTTCACTACTTCGCTGAGTGGTTATCGGGCAACCGGAATTTCCCATCTCATCGTCAGTGGGTTTCAAAACCGAATATCATCGCATCGGGGTGTTATCCCCAGAGCACCACAAGTAACGTGAACCCGGCTTTGGTTTAATGCCCCGAACTGCAAACTCTCAGTGATAAATCCACCCTTACATTTCTCACTAAATGAAAGTTCCAACGCAGGTTCCTATTGTGGCAACCTCAAACATGAAAGTGCTATCTAGGCCCCAGAACTGCATATTAGAATATAACTCAGCAAGATGTTACTGCAGGTAGATGTTCAAAGTCCTGGCTAAAGGGAGAGACCCTCTTCATGTCACAACAATAATAATAATAATAATAATAATAATAATAATAATAATAATAATAATAATAATAATAATAATAATAATAATAATAATAATAATAATAATAATAACAATAATAATAATAATATTATTGTTAATAATAATAATAATATTATTGTTATTATTATTATTATTATTATTATTATTATTATTATTATTATTATTATTATTATTATTATTATTGTTACCGTGTTTTTGTGGATCAGCAGAGGTGAAAGAAGGTGCGGGCTGGAATGGGTCTAACTACAAGTCCGAAAGGCGAATTTAAAATTTAAATAACGGTTATATTTTCAATAGACAACAACGTTTAACACTTTTCACTAAGTGAAATAACAAAAAAATATCAGGTACAATGTAATTTTATAAACGAAAGTACAAGTTAAGGGGTCTTTACAAATCCTGGGCTACGAGCCCCAAAGTTTAACAATCTGAGCTCTCAGCTCACAACCACATATTTTAGAAAAGGGCATAAATTCCCTGAATACAATGGAGCACTTGCTCCCAGTAATCAAAATGTCACGCCTCCCCGAGGCACCTTTCAAAATACCAGAAAGAGCTGATCCGCTCTCAATCTTTCAAGCCTATTGAAGGCCATACCATACATTGCAATCGCTTGCCACAACTTACAAGAATTAAATAGGGGTATCTCGTACCCAATCTACTGAGCCTTCTCAGGACGAAAACAAAAACGGGTTAAATTAATGGCCCAAAATACAAGATTGAATGGAGGCGAGTACCTGCACTCCTACATGAATGCTTGTTAAAACCTAAGTGGCGCTAAGCCGGTACACAGGGGCTATTCCCACACTATATGGGTGACTTGTATAAGAAAATGTTAACATTAGGAAAGATTAGAAAATCACTTACGAAAACATAGTCACCTCAAGTCAAAATGAAGGAGAGCTCGAGAGGGTAAAGCACTCTCCATCCCCGATTTACATTTAAAGATATATGAAGTTTTACAAAGATGGAAAAAGATCTACATGTTTTAAGTTAAAGGTTACATATTAAAGGTTTCGGACCTGCCCCGCGGGTTAAACTGCTGAGCTAGCAAGGAAAAGAAATATGTTAAACGGCCATTACCTTGTTGAAGAGCTGCTGCCCGAAGGAAGAGGCGCTACCCGCCCCCTGCTATACTTCCATACACTAAGCTAGATGTTGTTGAAGTGGCCGGGAGACAAGAAAATCAGCAGTTTTCATACCCTCGTGGAAAATTCGAGACCTTTCATGAATAATTAAGACCCACCCACAGACGTTTATTGGTCGGCTAAAAGTTACAAGTCAAAAATGAAGAAGAAACCTGTGATTGGAGGGAAATTAATTACAGAAATTCCTGATTGGGTAAATTCAAAACAGGCGGAAAGAAAGGATTAATATTGTCAACCCACCAACGAAAGAACGAAATTTAGGAAAGACAACAACTTATGAATACAAAATATCTCCAAGAAAGTTCCTTCACTTCGCACCAGGGTGCATGATCATCGTTTTTTGGTAGAGACATCTGTGAGAGAATGTCCACACTTCTTGATAATTAGTAAACAAAAACAATTCGAAATTAACACAGTGACCTCTTCAGATAAATGGTTCAATTAATTCAATGTATAAGGTTCAGAGTTTCTCCAGTAGAGGATTTATTGGCGGAAGATTTAAATTTGCGGCGTAGAGGTGTACCGCCCGGTACAATAATAATAATAACAATAATAATAATAATTTCCGCATCTGTGGTGTAGTGATTAGTGTGATTAGCTGCCACCCTCAGAGGCCCGGGTTCGATTCCCGGCTCTGCCACGAAATTTGAAAAGTGGTATGAGGGCTGGAACGGGGTCCACTCAGCCTCGGGAGGTCAAATGAGTTGAGGGTGCTCGATTCGCTCCTCAGTCATCCTGGAAGTGGTTTTCCTTGGTCTCCCACTTCTCCTCCATGCCGGGATGGTAGGTACCTAACTTAAGGCCACGACCGCTTCCTTCCCTTTTCCTTACCTGTCCCATCCAAACTTCCCGTCCCCAACAAGGCCCCTGTTCAGCATAGCGGGTAAGGCCACCTGGGATAGGTACAGGTCCTCATTCCCATTTGTATCCCCGACCCGAAATCGAACGCTCCAGTACACTGCCCTTGGGGCGGTAGGGGTGGGATCCCTCGCTGAATCCGAGGGAAAACAGCTCTGGATGGTAAACAGATAATGATAATTATAATAATAAGAAGAGAAAAGAAGAATAGGTGACGTTATGTCGGAGTGTTTAGAACTATCTACCTCCTTAGTTGCGTGATGGTGTTCTAAACTTCGCTTCGAGATTCCAGAGTTCGATACACGTCCAGTTTGTGGGATATAGCCTAACCGTGAATGTTTCATTCCAGTGGCTTGAGAACTGAATTTTAAACTAGAAAACAATGTATAACTCTTTACTCTACAGGTAGGGCTTACTTCAATTACACGAAGTAGGCCTACCAGTACTTCACCCGGCAGACGCTGCCAACTTCCACGGAGAGTCTGTCTAATATGGGCTGCAATCAGGCAACAAATTCAACACAATATTATCATGTTGCTGGATGAAAATTATTCCCCTTTTGTTGCTGTTGCATTATGTAGACGGCACCATATGAAAAGCGCGGGTAAATTGGCAAGGTGCTGGTTATCCAAAAGGACTGATAATGGATGAGCCTTTTGAATCCAGATATATGTCAATATTTCTCTAAGTGTTGAAGGCTTCCTAGTACAAAAGAAGACAACAGCAGTCGTTAGCACCAATGTTACATCCTAGGCCAACTCAGCAGAATATAGAACGTTATAAGCGATCCTTTACAAGTCCAAATAAATAAATAAATAAATAAATAAATAAATAAATAAATAAATAAATAAATAAATAAATAAATAAATAAATAATTCTTTAGAAGCAAGTAGTATGAGTCCTCGTTACATGCAACGAAATATGCGATAACAAATAAAATGGAAGTGTACGCGATCGGGATTCGAAACTTACTTTATTCGTCATACCGTGGCTTCTCACTCATAATGGAGTGTGCTATCTCCAACCGATGGAATGTGTAAGTTATCGATGAGGAAGTTAGATGTTTCACACTAATAGAGCTTATCAAAAATTAGACGTAGGTCTGTTCAGGCGTTTGCTCTATAAAACCAGCGATTCGTCTTAGGCCCTACCCACTGGCGCTGGATTGTATGCTGGTAAATTACTACTACTATTACTACTGTAAGAGTCTGCATTCCGTCCCTGATGGGAATAGCCGGCCTCCTAGAGGGTAACACGTTCCCTCAGGTCAGGGAGATTTGAGTCGGTGAAAGTGGAATTATCGTCTCCTTTTTTTGGATTTGTCACTACTGATCTGCATTTAGGGCAGTCGCCCAGGTGGCAGATTCCCTTGCTGTTGTCTTTCCTAGCCTTTCCTTAAATGATTGCAAAGGAATTAGAAATTTATTGAATATCTCCCTTGGTAAGTTATTCCAATCCCTAACTACCCGTCGTATAAATGAATATTTGCTCCAATTTGTCCTCTTGAATTCCAACTTTATCTTTATATTATGATCTTTCCTACTTTTAAAGACATCACACAAATTTATTCGTCCACTAATGTCCTCCCACGCCATCTCTCCACCGACAGCTCGGAACATAACACTTAGTCGAGCGGCTCGTCTCCTTTCTCCCAAGTCTTCCCAGCCCAAACTTTGCAACATTTTTGTAACGCTACTCCTTTGTCGGAAATTACCCAGAACAAATCGAGCTTCTTTTCTTTGGATTTTTTCCTGTTCTTGAATCAAGTAATCCTGGTAAGGGTCCCATACACTGGAACTATACTCTAGTTGAGGTCTTAACAGAGACTTATATGCCCTCTCCTTTTTATCCCTACTACAACTCCCTTTTCTTGCTAGTTGCTTTACGTCGCACCGACACAGATAAGACTTATGGCGACGATGGGATAGGAAAAGGCTAGGAGTGGAAAGGAAGCGGCCGTGGCCTTAGTTAAGGTACAACCCAAGCATTTGCCTGGTGTGAAAATAGGAAACCACAGAAAACCATCTTCAGGGCTGCCGGCAGTGGGGTTCGAACCCACTATCTCTCGGATGCAAGCTCACAGCTGCGCGCTCCTAATCGCACGGCCAACTCGCCCGATGCTACAACCCTTAAATAACCTCAAAACCATGTACCTTTATTTACAATAATATTTATGTGATTACTGCAATGAAGATCTTTCTTTATGTTCCGGAGTATTCTGTGGGACGCAGAGGTGAAAGAAGGTGCAGGTTGGAATGGGTCTGTCTACGATAGTCAAAGATTAATTTAAAACTTTAAAATAAAGGTTATATTTATTTTCAGATATTAAATTTTAACAAAACTATTCACTTGGTGAAAGAATAAGATTTCAGGTACAGAGCTAGTTTGGTACAAAATCGACAAACAGAAAAAAAAACAATTGGAGCTTAAAGCTCATAATTTACAAAGTTCCCAACATTGCTAATGTTGTGTTTAGTAGATAGGCAAGGAGACAACTCTCCCAATTTGTTTCACAGGAAATTCTAAATCCCCCTCTTGAAGAGCACTTTACTCCAACGGTTACAATTTACGGCCTTCAAAAGGCACTACTCAGTATTACACAAATATCTATTACATTACAAGAGAAGAGCCTTAATTCTCTACAATTCTACCCAGGAGACTACAGTCCCAAACCCTTACAGCCTACTCAAGGCAACCTTTAAGTTTTACATTGGTGGTTAGAGCGTCCTTGCTCAATAAAAATTACACTTTCAGGCCTCTCTAGGCACAACCTACAATTTACAAAACCACATTGGTAGTCTTTTAAGTTTACATGAAAGAAATATTACAGGGGTATTGAGTACCAATTCCATTCCACCGAGCCGTTGTGGAAAAGTACAGGTTAAAGTTACTGGCCCAAAAATCAAAATGTATGGAGGATGAAACTTGCGCTCCTAGAAATCAAATGTTAAAACCTACTGGGGCTTGTGGCCCGATGATGTAGAGGCTAATCCCAAACTACTGAGGTGACTAGATGAACAAGTTAGTTTACCTCCCGAGGCTGAGTGAACCCCGTTCCAGCCCTCGTACCACTTTTCAAATTTCGTGGCAGAGCCGGGATACGAACCCGGGTCTCCGGGGTTGGCAGCTAATCACACTAACCACTACACCACAGAGGAGGACTACGTAATTTATATTTCGTAAAATTGAGCGACTGTATATTCCCCTGCGCGATGGAAGTGGTTTAAATACCTAAACAGCTGTGTATGCTAGCATACCAGCGTAATTTATTATCGACTCAACCACTGCCTCTACATCGATATTACATGTTGGCTTTAAGGAGGACCAAAGAGCTTAACAATAACATTCTCCGTTAATTTTTTGCATCCATTTTTTTAAATGATCATGCCGTTCATGATTGGATTTTGAAATTGTTGATTTAATATCATGTACTGTGTACACATGAGGACAATAAAAGACATGACATAAGTTCTTTAATAGAGACATTTATGGAGAAAAGTCCAACTTTCTTGAAATAGCTGTTGTAGACTTAAAGAAAGAAAAAACGAAGAAAACCATTCAGTTTAGGAAACGTTAAAATAACATATTACTCTGTCACTTTAGTTGTGACATCTGTCGATCAATGCCCCAACATTTTGCACGAGGTGTTTCAAGTTTTGTATGTTAGATAGCGTTCTTGAAGGTGCTTCATTTAAATGCACTGGCTTGAGGTGTTTTTTTTTTTGCTAGTTGCTTTACGTCGCACCGACACAGATAGGTCTTATGGCGACGATGGGATGGGAAAGGCCTACGAGTTGGAAGGAAGCGGCCGGTGTCTTAACTAAGGTACAGCCCCAGCATTTGCCTGGTGTGAAAATGGAAAACCATGGAAAACCATCTTCAGGGCTGCCGACAGTGGGGCTCGAACCCACGATCTCCCGGATGCAAGCTCATAGCCGCGCGCCTCTACGCTCACGGCCAACTCGCCCTGTGGCTTGAGGTGTACCTACCGGTACACTTTATATTAACAACTAGGTACTTACAATGATCCCCAAAAGGAACTTTCACCCCATCAAAGCAGTAATTAAAACTGAGGAGACTTTCCCTATTTGTGAAACGCACAACAGATATTTTCGAAAACTGAAGTCTATTCGTGATCAAAAAGTAAATTGATACCACACGTTGGGCCTTAGAACATTGTTTGTGTTCTCTCTCTCACTCTATTCCCTTCTCTTCAAGGTTAAGTTGTCGGTGCGGTTATGCTCAACCTGGAGAGCCGGGGGGGGGGGGGAGGGGTACTTTCCCCCTCTGTGGATCCGCGCCTGTGATAAACTCCCCACGTGCAATATCTCCCTTATATCAAGTGGGTCCCAAGAAACAACAGTATGATGCACAATATTTCGGAATTACATAATTTCTTCTTCTTCATAATCTGGTTATCCTCCAGGGTCGGCTTTTCCCTCGGACGCCGCGAGGGATCCCACCTCTACAGCCTCAAGGACAGTGTCCTGGAGCTTCAGACTCTGGGTCGGGGGATACAACTGGGGAGGATGACCAATACCTCGCCCAGGCGGCCTCACCTGCTATGCTGAACAGGGGCCTTGCGGGGTGATGGGAATATTGGAAGGGATAGTCAAGGAAGAGGGAAGGAAGCAGCCGTGGCCTTGAATGATATACCATCCCGGCATTTGCCTGGAGGAGAAGTGGCAAACCACGGAAAACCACTTCCAGAATGGCTGAGGTGGGAATCGAACCCACCTCTACTCAGTTGACCTCCCGAGGCTGAGTGAACCCCGTTCCAGCCCTCGTACCACTTTTCAAATTTCGTGGCAGAGCCGGGATTCTAACCCCGGGTCTCCGGGGTTGGCAGGTAATCACACTAACCACTACACCACAGAGGTGGACTACATAATTTCTATTTCGGTACATGATATTAAATCAACAATTTCAAAATCCAATCATGAACGGCATGATCATTTAAAAAAATGGATGCAAAAAATTAACGGAGAATGTTATTGTTTAGCTCTTTGATCCTCATTAAAGCCAACATGTAATATCGATGTAGAGGCAGTGGTTGAGTGGATAATAAATTACGCTGGTATGCTAGCATACACAGTTGTTTAGGTATTTAAACCACTTCCATCGCGCAGGGGAATATACAGTCGCTCAAAAAGTGGTTGAGGTATGTGTGTTTATCAAAAAAGCGTGAGTCACGCAGCAAGCCCTCAACATCGCAGCGAGTGGCGCATCGCATTCTGTCTAATGCCTTTATATACGAAATCCGGTATTAGATCTAAAAGTACTCGCCAGATTTGGAACATAAGCTTATCACTGAACTTATCGCTTGATTCTTAGATGATCTGTTGGGTGAAATTAGTACATTCCCACTTTAGAAGACAAAGTTCCTACCGGATTTTTCGGTAGTTGTGTATGTGATCGATACGAATATTGGACTGCGTGTCATGAGCCCCTTAATACAATTTAAGAATTTGAAATTTGAATGACTATATCCTTAACGGATCAGAAGATATTAGAGGTGAACAACTTTGCTGAGCAAACCTGTATAAACGTGAGGGGAAAAATATAAAATAACATTAGCGCAGTATTTCATTGACGTACTGAAACCTTGAACTTACCGTTCCATCGTTGGTCGGCCACAGCTGCTGCAGTAGAGCAATATCGAACTCTTAAATCTTGGGGATGTAGCGGGAATAATTCGGTCACGATCTTAACCAAACGAAGGGGTTCAGAAGAGAGCCTAAGTACTTGAAATGAGGAGCAAATATGTGCTTACTAACTTTTATTGAATCAATTAACTGCACAAAAAAAGTTATATAAAATCCTTGATCAAGAAAAAAATTAATTATTTAATGTTTCAAAAGCAGTCACATTCCATGGCGTTAGTTTTATTGATTACAGTATCGAAGAATTTTCTTCGGGGAAAAATAGAAATATAACAGATTAGTGGACGGCGAAACTGAAAAGTGAAAAGAAAACCTGAAAATCGGGTACCTATTGATCCAAACGATAACTGAGAATTAATACATAGGAAATAGAATTATATTTACTAAGAAACCAAAAATCACCTTCTATATCAGAATATTGCAATTACCGTGAGCAGTAACCGGACGCTCGTAGATACCCAAACACAAAGGGAGATGGTACTGAAATATTGTACAACAATGCCTGCCTTACTAAATTTATTTTCGCTGATGTGTTGGTGGCTGGAATACGAAGAATTACCTTAAGTTGCATACCTAATTTTAGGTGATCGTGTTCATGTTTTACCCACTAGGAAATAACTTTCTTTTTTTTCGCAATATTAACGTCAATGGTTGCAGAAATATATCTGCTTACTTCATCGCTTCCCACAGGAGCCAGAAACCACTCGTCGTAGTCAGAGTCATATTAGTCTTCTTTTATCTGACGGTTCTTCCGTCTCATTTTCTAAAATTTACCATAAACGTTGATGTATACAAATGTAGTTCCAGTTTTAAAATTATTTTATACTCGTATCTTACTTAGGCTACGTTATTTAACAGTTACCTTTTGAAATATATCTTCTGATATTAAAATAAACCTATTTCTTCTTAGAGGCAATATTTCCAAATGACGGGAAGATGGCCACAGAAATGTTGCTGTTCTAACGGTCGTTGTCTGCTACAATTTAAGCGAAAAATTAATGTGTTCTTCCTTTCAGTATCCTCACAGTCTGAAATATCACATAGTGGAGTTTATAGCTATAGGTCTTAAATAACCTTTGTAAATATAGGTTATCCGAATATTACTGATTGTTCATAGACCTACGAGTCAATGGCCTTCTGTTTCCTAAGACTGTTTCAACAGCTTCTGTTGGTAAAGGAAAACTAAATGAAGAGTAGAAAATTTTTTCTCTTTCCAGTCTCTCTCTCTCGCTTCTTTAGAACGTCACATGAAAAGAATCACCTGTTAGGCAAAGCCTTGTTTGAAATCTTTCCTTATGGATCCTTTTAATTCTAGGTAGAAATATCTGTACATCGTCGTGTTGGTCATTGAGGGGCTCCAGCATTTTAACGCCATTATTCTACCTGTTTTTTTTTATGTTGATAAACAGTCGATTTAATTTTTGTCACCAGACTACTCTTTATCAAATGAGCCACTGTGCGTTTGGATGCTTCTACAATCAAATACACCTCTCTCACAATCTTCGTCGGTTCAAATACGTCCTATATAACGGGTTGATACAATGGGCCGGGAATGCTGATCTATTATTCACCCAGTGGTTTGAGACAAAGTTTACATCCTCTAGTTCATTCTTATGAATATTGAGTCCTGACATGTTGGTTTATAATTCCTCTCTAATTTTTAATTCAGTTTTAGATCTGTAATCCGGAAATTTAATCGGGAAAAGCACATTATTACGAAAGGACCAATTGGCATTTATGTGTTGGGACGTAACTGTCAGATAAAAATACTGTCTGTATTATCAATCCACACATCTGTTGTAAAAGAACACTGCCTCTTACGAATAGCCTCCTTTTCAAGACGTGAACACTCGAACTAGATGTAGTCAGCGAAGTTGTGCACTTCGCATAACACTGCAGATTTTGACAGTAGAGTGTCCCAAGTAGCTAGACCCTGCGTACATGGCTCCTAGTCTGAGCAGCTCATTTGTCAGATTAATGAAGACTTTACCCTCCACAACTTCAAAGTGTCTTAAATCGATGGCACAGTAAACTAAACATTCTCTCAAGGCGTTGTCGTTGGCTACTTTGGGTACGGTTTCAGGTCTGGATTTGGCACAAGTGTGTCTCCCGAGAGGTGAAGTAGAACTTCTTTGTACGTTCATACGGCAAAACATACGATGCCTTGGATATATAGTAGGGCGCACGAGAGTTGAAGTCTGACAGGTGAGCGGCGAAAGCTGTAACTACGAAGTACGCTGCGTTGTCATAGTTACCTCAATTCGCTGTCTACCACCTTTCAGACAGGCTGAGGGTTTAATAAAACATGTAGGCCTAGGCCTAACGCAATTCATTTACCCTTGACCGGTTCCTAAGCTCGTGTTAATAATTCCAGCATTTAAGACAGAACACGACATTATCGATAGGCCTATGTATAAAAGATTTCATAATCACTAACAAAAACATCAGTTTCTGACAATAACCTCAACAAATGCACATGTTAATTACAATATAGAACAACACTACCCACATTGATAGTTTTTATTATTTAACGCCATTGTTAACGGTACCTGTACAATTCGGGAATAAACTACGGTATAATAAACACAATAGGAAGACGGTACTTCATCGAGAAAAGAAATCAGTCAGAATATGAATGACAATGATGGAATTAAGGAGACATTCGGATTTTCCCCGTAATTGCTCAGAAAATAGCAATAAAATGTACAGACATGCAATGTACACAAAGCACTGAACCGAGATATTAGTAAAAATAAGAAGTAATCACTGCTCCGCTCGACAGCAATCAGTCATCTAGAAGGGGCTCTATCCCATCCATATCATCTCCTATACTATCCTGCTCGTTGTCACTGTCACTGTCACTGACACAATCATTTCTCTTCCCTGGCTTCGAACAGTCACACCTCGGCCAGTTGCATTTTTTGTCGTTTCTTTTGACTTGGAAGTCATCGTTAAACACTCAAAAGAACCGATCAAATAAAACTACACGGATTCTTAACGAATAATGGAGTACTTCACACTAACACTATAGTCACACTACAAGATCGCTAACATCTACAGACGAACAAAACTAGGAAACTGAACAACTAGCCACCGATAAACTTAAAGAAATAAACTAACACCTAACATAATATTCTGAAAACATACACATTAAGCAGCAACGACTAGCACAGCTAACACAGTACCATTCGGAATACTATCACAAAAGCGACTGAGAGCAAGCCAACCCACGTGTGATAGCGTCCTAAAATGTTGCAACTCTGTTATCGTTGCCATAGCAACAGGCAATTTTCGAACGGCGTTAGTCAACTTTTTCTCGCCGGTGGCGCTAAACGTCAGACTTCAACTCTCGTGAGCCCTACTGTAAATAATGTACTTATTTGTCAGAGGATCGCAAAGTGAACATGAACTATTTGAAAAATTTGGTAAAATGTAAATACTTCAATTTAGTTTTGCTTCCAACTGTTCTTTGTTTCCCGGTGCCATTTGTTGACATTGTAGAATAATCTTCGCACAGCTCACTTTTGGAACGGGATTACTGATGTTCCCTATCCACTGACAATAAAACAAACATTGACAATGGCCACTCTCGACTACAGTACTAGGTATCCGAGTTCGAATGTACCGGCATAGCAGTGAAAGCGTAACAACTCCGGCGTTTTACGCAGTGAAGCATGACGCTCTCGCATACGTACGCGCACCTCGTACTTCGGGTTCAGACTCCAGGCCCGTTGCCAATCTTTATTTCAAACATCACTTAAGGCAGCTGGCAGGCTGGGGCAACAAGTAACATTGACCTCTTTATTCAAGACCATGTGACTCTACAACGCATCAGTTGCTAACGACTAACGTACTAGAAAGTAAAATATAGGTTTGTTCCGTACCTGCATCGGTTATTAATGTAGGGATTTTAGTAAATGCATCATGCAGTTTTTCAATCTACTTCAAGCAGTGAATGTAACCGTACTAATGAGTGCAACGTCTTGAATGGAAGCATGAGTGTGGAACCTGGTTTACCTTTTCCCAATCTTGGTTCTTGTGACTATGATTTTCCTCATTTTAATAGTATCTACCGCTTTTCGGCCGTTAATTTTATTTCATTCTAGCCACAGTGTAGTATGGGGTTACCCTATATTTCAGGGCCGCTCAAAAGCCCAAAATCTCACGCGTGCAAACAGCGGCGCAGAATTCCTGTGCACAGTGCATCGTCCCGCTCGGCTCGGCTCGGACCAACGCTTCGTCTCTGGGCTACTCGGCTCAGCTCGGCTCAGCTCGGCTCAACTCGGCTTAACTCAGCTCAGATTTGGAGCGCTACGGAGCAAGTGAGGAAGAGGGAGACAGGGGGAGCGAGTGAGACAGGCATGGGGAAAGAGAGAGAGACAGCGCCATTGCTCCAAATCGAGGAATGGGGGTCTACACTCTGGTCAACCAAGCGAAGTCGTCTTTTGCACCGTGCACAGTGTATGCACCCTGAGAAGCCCTGCTCTATTTCACTAGGCTTCGTGCCACATTAGGCTTTACTTTTGAGTGATGTTATGAGATTGTTCTACGTTTTCAGCGTCCCCTACTTTTTGTGGTTTGGCCTATTTTTCAAATATTCATTATTCATTTTTGAACTTTTTTGGAATTTATCTTGTTCTTATCTTATATTGTAGTAGGCGTCCGACTCGTTGGCTGAACGGTCAGCGTACTGGCCTTCGGTTCAGAGGGTCCCGGTTTCGATTCCCGGCCGGGTCGGGGATTTTAACCTTAATTGGTTCATTCCAATGGCACGGGAGCTGGGTGTATGTGTTGTCTTCATCATCATTTCATCCTCATCACGACGCGCAGGTCGCCTACGGGAGTCAAATCGAAAGACCTGCACCTGGCGAGCCGAACATGTCCTCGAACACTCCCGGCACTAAAAGCCATACGCCATTTCATTTCATTGTAGTAGGCCTATGGGTTTATATCCTGATCAGTTGGGGATTCTTCCCGCTCATTTTTACATTGCCGTTGGCTTCCCTTGCAAATAAAATGGCAGCGGGTTTTCAATAGAGTTACGATGGTATGTGAAGGCGAGTAGGCCTTGAAAACTGGGAGATCTGAGAGCTGTCGCCTTGTTATATAAAGTTACTTATCTGATTACTAATTGTTGTTAAATGAGATGGGTCACCATTGTTACCTACTATATTGTTTTTGCTAAAGCAAAATGAAACAAAAAGAGAAAATGTATATAGACGGAAAATATATTAGTGTTTCTCCTTACGTGGTCATTTATTTGTCCACTTCGGTCCCCACCCTAACATGCCCCACCATAACAACGATGATGATGGTAATTATTATTTTTATTAATGTTACGGAAGTTATGGTGGGTCAGAGGATAAAGAACGTGAGGGTTAAATAGCTGGACAAAGCATACACAAAACATTAAATTCTGAAAGGTATATTTACTTTAAAATCTTTTCTCTTCTGGGGTAAAATTTTCAAGCAACATCAACAATAGTAAGTTTTCAACCATAGATATATTCTTGAAATGTGTAACAATAAATAACAGTCAAGATTTGAAGCTTATCTTAGTACACAGCCGGGGAGGAAAGGGCTCCTATTTTCCATACAAAAGAAGCTAAAGCTTCCAAAGTCAATTTATGAGAGGAGAATCAAAAGCTCAGTTTTGAGTAGTTATTTTTCAGGGTGTGTCGAACCCTAAACTACAATTTCAACTCCCAATGGTCGAATGGCCCATGAATTCACTTCAGGTACCTAAAATTACATTTAAGTGTTCAGCTACCCCAGAATCGTCCGTCATCTCCCAGGAGGAGACATCACTTTTTGTTGAACCCTCCATGGTCAGATCATGACAGACATAATAGGTTCAAACTCACAGTATATGAAACGATGGGCTGGGTGCTGATTGGTAGAAAATGACGTTAACAGACAGTAGGCTTATTGGTTGATAATGACATCACAGGTCAGTTGTGGCAACATATAAACCAAGAAGGAATTTTTTTTGCTAGGGGCTTTACGTCGCACCGACACAGATAGGTCTTATGGCGACGATGGGATAGGAAAGGCCTAGGAGTTGGAAGGAAGCGGCCGTGGCCTTAATTAAGGTACAGCCCCAGCATTTGCCTGGTGTGAAAATGTTAAACCACGGAAAACCATCTTCAGGGCTGCCGATAGTGGGATTCGAACCTACTATCTCCCGGATGCTAGCTCACAGCCGCGCGCCTCTACGCGCACGGCCAACTCGCCCGGTGAAGAAGGACTTAAAGTCTTAAACAGAAGAATAGGTCAATGCATATCTTTCCTATCGAAAAAGAAAAATAGGGCCTTTTCTTTTTACGAATAAATTTCCAATGCAGAAGGAATGTCAGTCCATGGACCAAGTTACAAAAGAAGCTAGAGTTTCCAAAGTCAATTTATGAGAGGAGAATCAAAACCTCAGTTTTCAGTAGTTAATGTTCAGAGGGATGTCGAACCCTGAACTACAATTTCAATTTCCAATGGTCTAATGGCTCATGAATTCACTTCAGATACCTCTAGTTACACTTAAGAGTTCATACCAGAACATTTTACTACACTTAAAAGCGAATCAGCTTTCACACTCGTTACCCTTATTCTGTAGACGAGCCACAAACAGATAACGGATCGAAAGATCCCGCAACGCTGGAGTCGAAGTTCATACTATACAGCCGAGGTATGGAAAAAAAGGCTAATACAAAGGCCGCGAACAAACTGAAAGAGATACTGAACACCTTAAGCAATCCCGTGACATGACTTGCCATAAAACCTAATGGTATAGAAGGCCCGATGACACAGAGGATAAGGCATACTACCTGGTATATTTCAATTGTGTCATATAAATCCATGCAAATTTAAATGAACTCCATTCCCTGATATGAGCTTTAATAGTTGAGTTGTCAGACGTTTGGACTGAGAAGTGTTTAGTAATATGCCAGTAAATTTGCTGTTACATTTTTTTTTGCTAGGGGCTTTACGTCGCACCGACACAGATAGGTCTTATGGCGACGATCTGTTACATTTAAGCGTTATTAAATACCAAAATACTGATTCCAGAGTGAATTAGACTTAACAGAAACACATTATATTATTTGAGTAAGTTTTTCCAACCTCTAAACCTCCTGTTCTTTGGTTCTTAAGATTCCTGGGCTAGTCTTTTCATTTATACCTGCCTACCTACAACAGTCTATATCTACTTTAAATCTTCACTAGTCCTCTATCTACAACTCCAACTTCATAAGGCCCTCTTGAACTTTAAGTTCGAATGCAGATGTCTCAAAGTATTTCCTAGCGATTTGTATCGTCAACGATTAGAATAATACCGACTTATTTTTGCAACATTTCATTTGTGGTTTCATCTACACTTTTCCTTTCGGTATTCTTTAGTACTCTAAACACATTTCAAAATATTTCGTTCACTTTCTTCATACAATGTCTATGTAATGTCGCACCTCACACCAAAGCTTTCAGAAACGTCCTTCTAATGCTGTTATTTAAACAATGAATGAATATCCCTTCTTCATGAAAAGTTACCTTAATTTCTAAACCTCCATATTTTATGAATTTCAGTTCCCTTATATTTCGTCGTTGTGCCTGCAAAAACAGCTATGTGGAATATTTCAGCTTAGAACTTTGACGAGTAAGGTATTGCCATCTCCGATTCGAAATTGTTGTACCAAAGAACTCTCGTTATTAATGATATAAGTGCCGCATATATATTTCTTTTCTTTTTCAAGCTGCTTTACGTCTTATGGCGACGACAGGAGAGGAAAGGGCTAGGAGGGGGAAGGAAGTGGTCGTGGCCTTAATTAAAGTACACCCCCGGCATTTGCCTGGTCTGAAAATGGGAAACCACGAAAACCAGTTCAGGGCTGCCGACAGTGGGGTTCGAACCCACTATCTCCGGATGCAAGCTCACATCTGCGTGCTCCTAACCGCACGGCCAACTCGCCCGGTATCAGTATTTCTTTGACAACATTATGACATGGGTGTTTTCACAGACGTAACGGTGATTTGTTACTGATGGCTTCGGATACTGCAGCATCGTCACATCCCCATTCGTGAATCATGAAATACGACTGAGTGGCCTATTAAGGGAATCGAGAAAACGGTCACTATGTGATAAGTGTGTTTCATCTCGGATATATTTCACGTTATGTTTCTCTTTGTGCTCAGTCAGCTAGGATTACCTAAAATTATCTGTTGTCCATAAACCGTTTGAATAGTAACTGCACAGGCTTTATGTGAAAGTCAGGCAATCATCCTGCTTCAGTTTGTAGTTACGAAAGTTTATTAAGGCTGTAATACCTGTAAGGTCGTCGTATATACCCGTCATTTTCTGAGAATTTAGAATGGAATTAAGTTTGGTGAGAATTTGATAAACTTTTTGTTTATGGCGATGGTTTAGATTTAATTGACAGATTATATACAATTGATCCGAATTCTCGCAACCGTGAAAGAACTACAGCTGCTACTAAATAAAACACTCCGGAGACAAAATTAATGTCGATTAGGAATAAATCTAAGGACGTTAAATGTAAGGCAAGGAATTTGAAAATCAGTCATAAGGTTATGTATTCTCCCACGACGGTCGTAAAACGTAAATCAAAGGAGTTGTAAAAATAATAGTTTACAGAGTGAGTTCTCCGTTTCGGTCCGGAGGAAGTGAATTCGCAGGCAAAATTATGGTAATATGTCTGAATTTCTTGATGAATTCTGTTTAGGACTAAACGCTCTAACGACTCGGGCTATCTATTTCAAGAGTTGGAGGTAGCCAAAATAAAGTAGACAGAATTCAACAAGGAACCTGAGAGTTAACACTGGATAGCACGTAAGGGTCTCCCTTACAACTAGGCCGGGCAAAATCGACCATAAATTAACAAAACATGATGTATCTCGGATTTTTAGTATGTTGTTTGGACCCAAGTTTGAAACTCTCACAAATTTGCGGAAAAAGTTTTACACACGAAAAACCGCGAAATTTTTAGATTTGTTTCAGGTTCTGCCCTATATCTCCTAATCCATGCATTTTTCGTCGAAAGCTACTCTATAGGTATTTAAGACATTAAGTTTTTGAATAGTTAAACGCCCAATCAGAGCTATGTAGGTCAATTGGTTACCGAATTACGCACATTGAAAATAGGTTAGTTTTTCCAAAAATTGAAAATTTTAGTTTTTATTTAGACCGAAACTGCGTCGAAACTATTGATCCTACGAGTAGAACGTACAGAATGTAATTTGTAGGCAATTTAATTAGCTTTAAATTAAGCGCAGAGCGGGGTATGGAAGGCTTCTAGTTCACTCAAAATCTGAAAAAAACCCATACAAGGTAAAATCGCATTTTTTCAGAAATGTTCCATAACCTTTCCTATCTTTTGTTTTTTGGTTTTGTAAAGAAAAAGAAGGCATGCAATCATTTAAAAAACGGTGAAATGTATTTTAATATATACATAAGAAATAAACATAAATAATCCAAAGTACAGTAATTTCAATCAATCAATCAATCAATCAATCAATCAATCAATCAATCAATCAATCAATCAATCAATCAATCAATCAATCAATCAATCAATCAATCAATCAATCAATCAATCAATCAATCAATCAATCAATCAATCAATCAATCAATCAATCAATCAATCAATCAATCAACCAATCAATCAATCAATCAATCAAATTAGACACATAGTCAAACTCGTCGCCTTGTTCTCAATGTGACAAACCTTGTTTTTGTCATTGGAGAGCATGTTCTCTTGGGGGACTGTGATTATGGTCGATGCATGAAACACAGTTTGCGCTGATGCAGCAGAATACCGTCGTGATCGCTCTGTAAATTTGGTGCTCTTTTGGATGCCATCCTCAGGATACCCATCGAAGACTACATACAAATTTCTCCCAAAGTGGTTAAATATGTCGCTTATGTAGCTTGCTGTGATAGCTCGTACAGAATAATCCCGATGCCACACGACTTTATGGATGAGATATCCTCCATCGACGACAGTAAATGTTTTTCTGTCTGCACACTGCCGTTCTCTGTGGCTTGAGTGAAGGCAGCGTATAAAGCTGAGTTTGTGCCTTTACTCATCCCTTCGTCGGAAAATAGGGCCATTGGATTTGGAGCGAGCTCATATGTGAAGTGGGCCTTCAACTGTAGGTCTGACTGATTTATGATACACATGCGCCGGATTATGGTGAGTGGCTCGACATCGACTCTCTCCTTGTGTATCTTGATAGAGGTTGTAGGCGTTGCCACAGAGAGGACTTTTTCTTTCCTAGAGACGCTAACATTCCCAAAAGCTTTTCCAATAATTCGGTCCACCCCTTTCAGTCCTTCTTCATGATCAGTGTGGCAATTTATGTGGGGACTACCTACAGTGCCACTGCTAATGGATATGAGTTTATCAATGGGAACGGTTATTGAACCAGGCTTTCAGTTTTTTCACTTCAGAGGTATCTCGTGCAATTTGCGTAGGGCACATATCGACACGCTGTTCATTTGTTGTGCAGGAAATATCCCATTACCCTTCTACCTCTTCACGTATCTTCAGTATATATACCATCCCGCCCGTCAAACGAGGGAGCACACTTGTAGGGATACCTCTGCCATGACTTAGGCTACCATGGCTCTTCATTGAACGCATCAATACCTGTTCAACTGTCGAGTCAGTCCACAGACCTGACCAAAATTTGTCGGATCTGCGGATGGTGAAGCATCCTTTCGTGAACAACTGATATCGTGTTGGGCCAATCCGGTCTTGCAGAATGCCCATTCATCACTTTTTTGATACTGGTTTGAGCATATATCGTGGCAAGGAGATGTTTGAGGCCGCTCCCCGCCGTGATATTGCCAATTGCTCCCATAAATGACATCAATAGGTGGAAGCCATTTATCGTACTTCCACACCAGTCAATTCAGCACTGGGACAGTTTTGGACAACATCCCTTTCTTTCATGTACCATTAATCAACTTACCTCCTATATGATCATAACACGTTTTTCATGTTCAAATCTCACTTCATGCAACAAAAAAGTGGTTAGGTACATTTCTGGAAAACTGCGATTTTTCCTTATATGGGTTTCTTTAAAATTTTGAGAGAACTAAGAGGCTTATAGACCCCGCTTTGCGCTTACCTTAAAGCTAATTAAATTGCCCACAAATTATATTATGTAATTTATACTCTTAGGATCAATGGTTTCGACGCAATTTCGGTCCAAACAAATCTAAAACTAAAATTTACAATTTTTGGAAAACTGGCCTATTTTAAAAGTGCCATAATTCGGTAACCAATTGACCTACAGAGCTCCGGTTGGGATTAATTTGTCACAAATTTAATGCTCTTAAAGGTGTATACAGTATATTTAGACGAAAAATGCATGGATTATGAGATATAGAGCAGAATCTGAAACAAGTCCGAACATTTCGCGGTTTTTCGCGTGTAAAAAGCTTTACACAAGTTTTTGAGAGTTGCAAACTTGGGTATACATAGCCATAATGGATAAAAACATCATAATACAAATTAGAGATACATCATGTTTAGCGAATTTAGCGATTTTTTGTGTCGATTTTGACTGGCCTATACATCTGCTTTCAGAGAACACTCACATTATAGCTTCGAGTCTATCTCATCATTTTCTTTGGCTACTTAAGCACACCGTACCACGTTGGCAATTGCATTCTTTAAATCAAGATAACTTACCCGTGAAAAACTAGAACAAAGCACGTGGTGTTTAAATAACTGTTGTGGCGAGTATCACTGGTTTCCATTCGAAATATAACACAGCACGGTACCGCTAACACGACCTTAAGAGTTGCGCATGGTGCAGATGTGGACAGCAGACACTAATTCCTTGAGTTTAATCCATACTCTTGACTACGTCAAATGAACGGTATGTGAAACGTAAAATCTATTGTTTTGACGTAGATTTCCATCTTTATATTAAAGATAACTCTATTCATGTCTCTATGTTCGAAGCGACCATTCTGTGAGTGCCTCTTACCTGATTGTCCTTACACGCAGTACTGAAAATGATGTTCTGCTTCCCCATTTGAAGCCTCGGGACTCCTATTTTAGCCTCAGCTGGGGTTACCAGAATGTCAGTTGTACACATACGCTCACTTAACTCGGACTCAGCAACAACTCAAGATGCAAGAATGTTGACATTCTCACTCTCACTGAAGACAAAAATATTGATGGCTTTCTTTTAAAATCTCGCATGTCCCAATGCTCTTCCTATCCATTATATACCACAAGACTAGTCACGACTTCCAGCCACATATTGATATGCAATCCATCAGAACAATTTTCGTTGTGTTCATTTTCCTATGCTTTCGTGTAAAGGAAAATCGATCTTACCGTACTGCACTGTAGGAATGTTGTGTGTATGGCGAATTTACGCACTCCTACAGTATAAAACATTTAAGGTTCATTTTCCTTTATGTATCAGCATAGGAAAATGTACACAACGAAAATTATTCTGATTGACTGCAGATATATGTGGCTAGGAGGCATGATCAATCTAAAGGAATATTTTGGGTAGGAAGATCATTGAGACTTACGGGGTTTTAAAAGAAAGTCGTCGATATATCGTAAACCCCTATATGAATCAATAACCAGTGAAACTGACTCGTCACTGCTCGTTCACTTCGAAAGAAACCATCCGCTTTCATCACCGACAGATCAGATCAGAAAGGATACACGGAGCTGAATGTCGAAGTTTTCCTTTGCATGAAAATGAAACGACAGCAAATATGCTTTACGCATTCAGTCCAAACGTTCGTTATAATCGCCATAGCAATTTCAATTACTTTCTAACGCTTCCTCTTAGTTTTAAAATTTTCAATGTAATTTATTCCTCTTCAATGACTTCTTCTCTGCTTATGGGAACACAGTAGCGTTATGTGACAAGGCTTAGTGAAAGTGGAATATATTAACAGTAGCTTGAAAAGTGTACGAAGTGCGGTAATAACATTTTATTCCATTTTACGACAGTTGAATATATTACGCCTCTTCAATGTTACCGGGAAAGAAAAGCATCTGGAATTTATAAGGTTTCGGGGGATATACTAAAGGCAATGGGTTGGGATATAGTACCATATGTGAAGTACTTATTTGATTATTGCTAGCATGAACAAGCTATGCCAAATGAATGGAGAGTTGCTAAAGTTACCCCTGTGTATAAAGGAAAGGGTGATAGACATAAAGCTGAAAATTACAGGCCAGTCTGTCTGACATGCATTGCATGTAAGCTTTAAGAAAGCATTCTTTCTTATTATATTAGACATGCTTGCGAAATTAATGACTGGTTGATAGAAGGCCTTTCGGGTTTAGGAAAGGTTATTCCATTGAAACTCAAGTTGTAGGATTACGACAAAAGAGTAGCGTTACAAAAATTGTTGCGACGATTGGGCTGCGAAGACTTGGGAGAAAGGAGACGAGCTGCTCGACTAAGTGGTATGTTCTGGGCTGTCAGAGGAGAGATGGCGTGGAATGCCATCAGTAGATGAATATGTCTGAGTGCTGTCTTTAAAACTAGGAAAGATTACAATATGAAGATAAAGCTGGATTTCAAGAGGACAAATTGGGGCAAATATTCGTTTATAGGTAGGGGATTTAGGGATTGGAATAATTTACCAAGGGAGATGTTCAAAAAATTACCAATTTCTTTGCAATCATTTCAGAAAAGGCTAGGAAACAACAAATAGGGAATCTGCCACCTGGGCGACTGCCCTAAATTCAGATCGGTATTGATTGATTGATTGATTGATTGATTGATTGATTGATTGATTGATTGATTGATTGATTGATTGATTGATTGATTGATTGATTGATTGAAAAGCAATTTTTTTAATTTAATTTGCCCTAAATACAAATTATAGACTTAATTGATTACGAACAGGCGACGGCACTTTTCAGTTCAACTTCTATATGGACATATTACAAATGTCAGAATATGCAACAATCATTTGAATTGACTCGGTAATCTTATATTCATTTCAGCAAAGTTCGTTTTAAAGTAGGTTTTGTAACAAGAGAAATAATTGGGTACCGAGCTCGATAGCTGCAGTCGTTTAAGTGCGGCCAGTATCCAGTATTCGGGAGATAGTAGGTACGAACCCCACTGTCGGCAGCCCTGAAGATGGTTTTCCGTGGTTTTCCATTTTCACACCAGGTAAATGCTGGGGCTGTACCTTAACAAAGCCTACGGCCGCTTCCCTCCCACTCCTAGCTCTTCCCTGTCCCATCGTCGCCAAAAACCTATCTGTGTCGGTGCGACGTAAAGCAACTAGCAAATAATTGGGCCCTAAATGGGCTAAGAGACTATAAGGCTCATCTCTCTAAAGATAACAAACAAATTGATGTCTTCGGACTGTACACACCGGAAAAGGGCAGCGCTGACGCCCATTCAGAATTATTTGATAAGTTTGTGGGAATCGATCTAGAAAGGAACGTGATTGTAGTGGGTGATCTCTATTTACCAAATGTCAATTGGGGAGGCAATGAGAACGACAGGAAGCACGACCAACAAATGGCAAATACGATAATATGGGAAGGACAGCTGATTCAGAAAGTGATGGAACCAACTAGAGGGAAGGATATTCTAGACATAGTGTTGGTAACACCTGACCAGCTCTATAGAGAAACCGAAGTAATAGATGGTATTAGTGATCACGAAGCTGTTTTTGTCGTAGTTAAAAATAAATGTGACAAAATGGAAGGTATTTAAATTAGGACTATTAGGCAGTACCATATCGTTGATAAATCAGGGATGAGGAAGTTTTTAAAAAGTGACTATGATCGGAGGAAACCGGTAAATAAAAATGTAAGCAGATTCTGGGATGGGTTTAAAGCAATTGTTGAGGAATGTGAAAAGTGATTTGTACATTTAAAGGTGCTAAAGAATGGTAAAGACCCCTATATTGTAACAGAGAAGTAAAGAGACCAAGAAGGAGGTGCAGGTTGGAAAGAATTAGAGTTAAAAATGGCTGTGGAAGTCAGGAGAAATTGGAGGAACTTACTAGGAAATTGAATCAAGCAAAGAAATCAGATAAGAATAACGTGATGGCAAGCATAATTGGCGGTCATACACATTTTAGTGAAAAATGGAAGAGTATGTATAGGTACATTAAGGCAGAAACAGGTTCCAAGAAGGACATTCCAGGAATCATTAATGGACAAGGGGAGGGTTTATGCGAGGACCTTAAAAAGGCAGAAGTATTCAGTCAGCGATTTGTAAATATTTTTGGTTACAAGGATAATGCCCAGATAGAGAAGGTGACTAACACTAAAGAAGTATTCAAATTTACCTATGATAACAATGACATTTACAGTAAGAAACAAATTTGAAAACTTGAAAATCGGTTGGAATGATGAAATAGAAGACCCAGTCTCAAGGTCAGAATTCGAAAGAGCCTCGAGAGACCTAAGTAGGAACAAGGCACCTGAAATGTGGTGACATACCCTCAGATTTACTGACCGTCTTGGGAGAAACCAGCATGGGGGATTACTCCATTTTGTGTGTAAGACGTATGATGCAGGGCAAGTGCAATCCAATTTTAGGTAGAATGTTGTTATACCTATTCCCAAGAAATCCGATGTTGATAAGTGTAAAAACTACTGCACCAATAGCTTACTATATCACGCTTGCAAAATTTTAACACGTATTATTTACAGAAAAACGAGTTGAAGCTGAGTTTGGAGAGGATCAGTTTGGCTTCAGAAGAAATGTAGGAATACGTGAGGCGATCCTGACTTTACGTCTGATCTTAGAGGATCGAATCAAGAAAGAGAAGCCTACGTACAGTACATGGTATTCTTAGATCTATAAATGGCACTTGAAAATACTGTATGGACCAAGCTATTTGAGATTATGAAGGTGATCGGGATCAGATAACACGAAAGAAGAATTATCTACAATCTGTACAAAAATCTATCTGCAGTGGTAAGAATCGAAGAATATGAATATTCGAGAATTCGAGAAAGGGGTATGGCAAAGTGTTATTGTGTCTCCTCTCCCTTTCAATGTTTACTTAGAACAGACAATAAATGAAATCAAAAATAAATTTTGAAAAAGGAATCATAATCCAAGGAGAGGAAATTAAAACTCTGAGATTTGCTGATGATATTGTTATTTTATCTGAGTCTGCAGAAGATCTGGAAGCTGAATGCAATGGACACAGACTTGGAGAAGGAGAACAAGATGAAAATTAATAATTCCAAAACAAAGTTAATGGAGCGCAGTCGAATGAATGATGATGATGATGATGATGATAATGATGCTTGTTGTTTAAAGGGGCCTAACATCGAAGGTCATCGGCCCCAAATGAATTATGGTGACGCAGGAAATTTATATTAGGAAATTAAGTCTTAAAGGAAGTAGATGAATATTGTTACTTGGGTAACAGAATAACTAATGATGGCAGAAGTTCGGAGGACATAAAAAGTAGACTAGCAAAAGCAAGGAAGGCCTTTCTTAAGAGAAATTTGCTCACTTTGAACACTGATATAGAATTAGAAAAATGTTTTTGAAGACTTTCGTCTGGAGCGTGGCATTGTATGGAAGTGAAACGTGGACGATAACTAGTTTAGAAAGAAAGAAAAGAGAAACTTTTGAAATGTGATATTAGGGAAGAATGCTGAAGGTTAGATGGATAGGCCGAATAATGAATGAAGAGATACTGCAACGAATTGGTGAGAGGAGATCGATTTGGTTAAATTTGACGAGAAGAAGAGATGGAATGATAGGACACTCAGTGCTTGTTCAGGTAGTTTTCGAGCGAAGTGTATGCGGTAAAAGCGGTAGGGATAAGCCAAGGTATGAATACGACAAACAGACTAAAGTAGATGAAGGATGTAGTTACGTAAAAATGAAAAGTTTTGCAGATGATAGGTTGGCATGGAGAGCTGCATCAAACCAGTCTATGGACTGTTGACCCAAACATCATCATCATCAACAACAGCAACAACAATAACTTATCCTCGTCATTCCCCTCACATGACCCCACCACCAGAACCGGTTCATATACGTACAGGTTCAATCGTCGAGTTGCTTTCCTATTTAGTCGGTATCTCCTCATTCCGAATACCCTATTATCAATGTTCCCACCTGTATTACCTGCGATTCTCGCTACTTTCTTGTCCGTTACTTTTAACCTACGAATTAGGTACCCTTAGTTTACCTAATTTTCTCTTCCGTACAGTAAGGTTATTCTGAAAACAGACCACTGTGCAGGTACTTTCCGTCAGGAGTGACTTCTTTCCTGCAGAATAACGTTTATCACAACTGAGAGCTCATTGTATTAGATTTGCTGAACCACGACTGAATTTCACTACAAAGGATAACACCCAATCGATCCCCAGGCATCGAGATAAGAGTTGATGGACAAAAAGTACATTAAATTACTACGCTGTGTGCGAATTCTCAGTAGCTAGTGGCGATTTACTTAAGAGAAGTGAGTGTAAGAATGAATGACCTGGAAGGTCATACGAAAAAATTTAACATAATCACGTCATCTGTGCAGAGTTTCATATAAACAATAATAAATCATACGATGTAAGCAATTAATCATTTTGAAAAAATTGTGACAAGAAAAGGAAATGTTCACAACATATTTATACTGTTTATATCTTCATGTTTATAATAAATACATACATACTTACATAATACCAGAACATAATTTTGTAAAAGGTGAAATCTACGTTCATATATTTGGTATGAATACATCAAGGAACTACTCTGAAAGGTGACATTTATTACATGCAATGGTAAATTTAACATTTTTCAAATATGTGACTTTAGGAAATGATCATTTTTCAAATGTGATATTTATATTGCATTTAAGAAATTTAATCTTGTTGAGTAATTTTCTGATGTATTATACCAAAGTATATGAACACAGATTTCACTTTTTGCAAAATTATATTCTGGTATGTATATTATAAATGTAAAAGTGTATCATGGACACCTTTTCTTGTCACAATCTTTTTTAAATGATTAGTTGTTTATGTTTTATGAGATTTCTATACAAATATATACATAGCTATCGTGATTTTGTTAAATATTCACATATTTTTCTCTTCCAGGTGCAGAAATTCTTCCCCACCACACCCGTCCTCTCTTTTTCTCTCTGGAACTATTCTCCATTAGCTCCTGGAAGTTTATAAGCAACTTAGTAATTCAGTGTACTTCCTGGCCATCAATTCTCATCTCGACGTCTGTGGGGGAGGGGGACTTTTAGATTGTGTAAGGTCCCTTGTTATTGTACTACTATCGTGGGAAAAGACACCTATTAAATACTCGAAATGGTTCACCTGTTTCAATTTCGTATTCTCTACCTCTTTTCCTTATTGATATCACATTAGTTTTGGAAATGCTAATTTTCATATCATTCACGCTGCACACTTTTTCAAGCTCCAATATTTAACATTGCAAGTTATTGAGACAAAGTTGACGACATATTACTACTTACTACATTTCTATAATAAGAATAAGAATAAGAATAAGAATAAGAATAAGAATAAGAATAAGAATAAGAATAAGAATAAGAATAAGAATAAGAATAAGGATAAGAATACCGGGCGAGTTGGCCGTGCGCGTAGAGGCGCGCGGCTGTGAACTTGCATCCGGGAGATAGTAGGTTCGAATCCCACTCTCGCCAGCCATGAAGATGGTTTCCCGCGGTTTCCCATTTTCACACCAGGCAAATACCTTTACCTTAATTAAGGCCACGGCCGCTTCCTTCCCAGTCCTAGCCCTTTCCTATCCCTTCGTCGCCATAAGACCTATCTGTGTCGGTGCGACGTAAAGCCAATAGCAAAAGAAAACATTCCATTAAATTTATACGAGTTAAAACGTAGAATCTACTCGATTTGAAGAAATCAATCAAAGGGTGCGGCTGGTTCTTAATTCAACTGCTCTTCCTAATGTAGTAGTGTATTCATAACGTTCGATGAAGCGTGAGATAGTGGTACAGAATTTTTTACTGAACATGGTGCATTCTAATGAACCATCGTTTTCTGGCAGTTAATGTACAGAAAATGCCATACTCCTGGATCGGATCAATCAACGTTGACTAAGCATGTACACTCATGTTTACAAAACAACAGAACACCTTGAAAGACTGGAGATAGAAAGTTTATACTAACAGGACATGTTTACTAGTATGTTCTGCAGAAACAATTAGCATTTCAGTCACCTAGGTTCAGCATGTGGCTTGTTGCCTAGTAGGCACTGGGTCATCCATGGGCACTGATAACTTGTTCCATGCATGACGTCATCGACGTGTACAAGGCGCGAATGGCGTCCTGGGGTATATCCATCTATGCTGCGTTCACCTGGTTTCTCAGTTCATCTTTGATGGTCAATATTGGGTCGCAGCGCCGCTCCCGTCTTTTCACCATATCCCACACATCTTCGACTGGCGACAAGTGCGGAGATCGGGCGGGCCAGGGCAACAGTCTGACATCCTGTGACAACAAGAAGGCACGTGTTCGTGCAGCAACATGTGGTCCCTCATTGTCCTGATGAAATATGGCGTCTGGTGTGTCGTGCAGAAAGTCTATGACTACGGGTCTCAGGATGTCATTCACGTAAATCAAACTGGTCACAGTGCCCTGGACACGCACCAACTGTCATTGTGGTTGTACCCAATAGCACCCGACACCATAAGGCTTTGAGTTGGCCCTGTATGTCTTGTGCAAATGCAGTCATTGTGATGCCTTTCCCCCTGTCTGCGGCGAACCAAAATGCGGCCATCATTTTCAAACAAACAAAACCTGGATTCGTCCGAAAACACTATCTGCTGCCATTCCTGGCCCAGTGACGTTGTTCCATACACCATTGCAGTTTAGCATGTTTATGCACATTAGTCAAAGGTAGGCGGAAAAGTGGACGCTGGTAAGCCAGACCTAATAAACGGCGACGGACTGTCACTCCTGATAGAGCACGATGTGTTACACTGTTCCACTGTTGCGCCAGAGCCGAGGAAGACGCAGATCTGTTTTGCAATGCCATTCGGACTAGGTGTCGATCTTCTCGGGGGTCGTCTGGGTGGTGCGACCAGAACTATCTCGTCGTATTCTACGGCCTTCTGTGAACTATTCTGTATACACCTCTTGCACTGCCGACACACGTCGTCCCACACGAGCAGCAATTTACCGAATGGATGCATCACGTTCTGTCACGTCTGCTCAAGTCACACTGATCCATTACCTTTGGTTTATAGCGAGAGCCGCAACCTCATTTTACCAGACGGTGGTGGTGAGCCGAGATATCTATGTGGACCATTCACCTGATTAAAGTGCTTATCATTTCTTCAGAATATACTAATGCACATGTCCTGAGAATATGAACTTCTATCTCTAGTCTTTCATGGTGTTCCGGTTTTAATGAACATGAGTGTAGTATAGTTGATGAGCGGACCTCACACATCGTAATCTCATGGGGTTAATGACATAAAACAAGTAAAATGTTTTAAATCCTTGGCGCTTAAAATAACTTCTGCGTTATTACTCTGAAGATCGAACTATATTACTTGGTTGATGCAGTGAAATCATTATCAAGGACTATCTCTATTGTATTACGGTCTGTGAAAAATAAGAAAGAAATGCGAAGTGATTGTTGCTCTCCGTGGGGAGAACGTGACGAATTCACTGCTATAATCGCACAGTATTCCTTTAAAGATGATATATATATCATGCTATGTACGGGACTCTTGCCGAACCTTCATATTTGCCACAACTCAAAAAATATAATTTTTAGTTATACCATGCGTCATAGGCAAAAAGTCACTCTTTCGATCTAGAAAACTGTCATAAGTGCAAATCATTTCTTACTTGCGGAAAATAACAAGTGCCGTTATACCACCTCAGCAAATTGAACATCGTCAGTCAAGAATATTGTCACTTTTCAGTTGTGATTTATTTCGTTGAAACTCTGTGAAAATGTTATGTAATATATGTTAAATTTTATCATGTAGAAATAGTGTTTATCCAACCCTTGTCTCGTTTCTCTATGGGGTCCGGTATGAGGTGAGATGAATCTGTCGTGGGGGTTTTACGGCAGGATGCCCTTCCTGACGTTAACCTCATCAGAGGAGTTAATTATATGAAATGAATGACGTGATATATGATAACTAGAAATTATCCGCGGCTTCGCTCACGTGGATTTCGTAATTTGATCAAAGAAATCGCTCCTCGGCATTGTACTAAGACATTATCTGAAAATACCTAAAGTATAAAAACTCACCCAAAAATGGAGTTTCATTTACCTCTGAAATTCTTTGTAAACCATGTTTGAGGTATTACCTTTTTTAGGCAAAGACGAACATGCGACATAGAACTGTACATATGAGAAACAGTCCCCATTTAAATTTAAGTGTATTTTCCGAAAACAAATATGCATGTTCTTTTATTTTTAAAGGAGATTCCAAATACAAATTTTCACTTCAGTAACATCTACAGTTTTTAATATATAAGTATTCTCATAAAAATAATTCAAATATTTTTCACTCCTTCTCAACCCCGTTAAGTGCCTCCTCCGAAAACAAAACGGTAGATGTTCCTGTATTTTTAAAGGACTTTCCAAATACCAAGTTTTTTTGCCTTTATCATGTTAAGTTTTTTACATATACTGTAGATATACCAGTACTCATTTTAAAAATTCACCCGCTTTTCCAATTCCTTTCCGCCCGTTAACTGGATTTTCAGAAAACAAAATAATACGTGTTTCATTATTTTTAAAAATGAATCCAAATACCAGTTTTCATGTCTGTACGTCTGTAACAATTTCAGTTTTTGATATAAATGTATAGGTAATCGTAAAAATAATTCAAATTCTTCTCCACTTCTTTCCACCCCTCTCCCGCCTTAAGTGGACTTTCTAAAAATAAAAGTACGTGTTTCTTTATTTTAAATGGAAATTCAAAATACCAACTTTCACGTCTGTAAGAGCTTCAGTTTATAATATAAAGTATCCTCATAAACATATTTAAACTCCTTATTTACTTATTTTCAACCCCACAACTCTTACGCCGATTTTCCGGAAAAAATAAATGCGTGCTTCTTTGTTTTTAAAGTTGACTCGAAATACTAATTTTCACGCCTGTAACGTCTTCAGTTTTTGACATATAAGTATCCACATAAAAGTAATTCAACTCCATTTTCACCCCGCCCCCCCCCCCTACGGCACTTCCTACCCGCTAACTTGATTCCCCGCTCCCCAGAAGTGCGTGTTTCTTTATGTTTAAAGGAGATTACAAATACCAATTTTCACGTTCTTAACATCTTCAGATTGTGAGGTGTAAGTATCCTCATACAAATAATTCAGCTAATATTTCAATGCATTCACCCCCCACCCTAAGTGAATTTTCCGAAGACAGAAGAACACTTGTTTCTTTACTTTGAAAGAAGATTCCAAATACAAATGTTCATGCCTCTGACATCTTCAGTTTTTGGGATACAAGTATCCTCATAAAGAGAATTCAAATCCTTTTTTACCCCAGCCCGTTAAATTGATTCTCCCTCCAAAAAAATTCGTGTTTCTTTTTTAAAGAAAAATACAAATACAAATTTTCACGTGTATAACATCTTTAGTTTTTGAGATATAAGTATCCTCACACAAAGAATTCAACTAATTTAACAATTATTACACCCACCTTAAGTGGATTTTTCAAAGACAAAAGATTGTGTTTTTTTTACTTTGAAATGAAATTCCAAATACAAATTTTCATGTCTGTAACCTATTCAGTTTTTGAGACATAATTATCCACATGAAAATAATTCATCACCATTTTCACTCCTTCCCCGCCCATTAAGTTGGTTTCACCCCTCCCAAAAAATTCGCGTTCCTTTCCTTTTCAAGGATATTACGAATACCAATTTCCACGAGACGTAAGTTTCTCCAGAAAAAGAATTCAGTTGTTTTCACTTCCTATAGTACTCCCCACTTAAGTGAATTTTCCAAAAATAATCAGTACCCGTTTCTTTAAAAGAGCTTCCAAATACGAATTATCACGACTGTAATATCTTCCATTTTTGAGATATATGTATCTTAAAAGGAATTCATCTCCGTTTACATCCCCGTCTACCAATATTGATTTCCCCCCTCCGAAATGCGTGTTTCTTTATTCTTAAAGGAGATTCCAATAATACCAGTTTTCACGTTTATAACAACTTTAGATTTTCTGGTATGTATATAATCATACAAATAATTCAACTAATTTTTCAATTTTTTCACCCCCCATTAAATGTTTTACCGAAAAGAAAAGAATACGTGTTTCCTTGTTTTTAAAGGAGATTCAAAATACCAATGTTCACTTCTGCAACATGTTAAGTTTGTGAGATATACTGTAGATACGCTAATACCAATTTCCACTTCTTTAGCATCCTTGGTTTTTGAGATATAAGTAACCTCATACGATGAATTCAACTAATTTTTCAATTCATTCACCTCCTTAAGTAGCTTTTCCGAAGACAAAAGAACACGTGTTTCTTTACTTCGAATGAGGATTCCAAATACAAATTTTCATGCCTCTAACATCTTCAATTTTTGAGATATAAGTATCCTCATAAGAAGAACTCGACCCCTTTTTCATCCCAGCCCCTTACGTTGATTCCGTCCCTCCGAAAAATGTATGTTTCTTTATTTCTAAAAGAAATTCCAAATACAAATTTTCACGTATGTAACCTTGAGTTTTTGAGATATAAGTTTCACCATAAAAAGAATTTTATGTTTTCACTTCTTTCACCCTCCTCCCTTAAGTTAATTTTCTGAAAACCAAAATACTTGTTTCTTTATTTATAAAGGAGATTCCAAATGCTAATTATCACGACTGTAACGTCTTCAGTTTTAAGATATATATATCCTCATAAAAAGGATTTAAACTCCTTTTTACCACCCCCATCCCCAAGTTGATTTCCACCCCAAAATTGCGTCCTTCTTTATTTTTAAAAGAATTTCCAAATACCAATTATCACGACTGTAACTTCGTCAGTTTTTGAGATTTAAGTATCCTCATACAAAGAATTCAACAAATTTTTCTTGGATTTTCCAAAGTGGAAATATTACGTGTTTCTTTACATTGAAAGAAAATTCCAAATACAAATTTTCATGTCTGCAACATGTTCATTTTTTGAGATATAAGTATCCTCATAAAAGAATTGAACTCCTTTTTCGCTCCACCCACGCCCGTTAAGTTGATTTCATCAAACCAAAATGTGCGTGTTTCCTTATTTCTTAAAGGAGATTCCAAATACAAATTTCCACGCCTGTAACCTTCAGTTTTGAGATATAAGTCTCTCCAGAAAATGAATTCAATTTCTTTCACTTCCTTTCACACTCTCCACTCAAGTGAATTTTTCAAAAACAAACAGTACCCGTTTCTTTAAAAGAGCTTCCAAATACCAATTATCACGACTGTA
This sequence comes from Anabrus simplex, assembly GCF_040414725.1. Classification (NCBI taxonomy): domain Eukaryota; kingdom Metazoa; phylum Arthropoda; class Insecta; order Orthoptera; family Tettigoniidae; genus Anabrus; species Anabrus simplex. The sequence continues at coordinate 394,854,533 of NC_090266.1, read as the reverse complement.
ACTTATTCAGTTTTTGTGATGTACGTATCCTCGTAAAAGGAATTCATCTCCGTTTTCATCCCCCCTACCAAGTTGATGCCCCCTCGCCCACAAAATGCGTGTTCATTTTTAAATGAGATTCCAAATACCACTTTTCACGTTTGTAACCTTTAGATTTATTTGGCAGGTATATTCTTATACAAATAATTCGACTAATTTTGCAATTCTCACCCACCCCACCGTTAAGGTCTTTCTCCGAAAACTAAAGAATACGAGTTTCCTTATTTTTAATGGAGATTCCAAATCCCAATTTTCACGTCTGCAACATGTTACGTTTTTCGGATATACTGTAGATATGCTCATTTTGAAAATTCACCCCATTTTTCAGTTCCCCTTAAGTGGATTTTCCGAAAAAACATGAGTGTTTCTTTACTTTTATATGTGTTTCTTCATTTTCAAAGGAGATTCCAAATAACAATTTTCATGTCAGTATCATCTTCAGTTTTTCAGATGTAAGTCTCATCATAAAAAGATTTTCAACCACTTTTCCCCCTTTTTCACCCCACTGAACAGGATTTTCCTAAAACAAAATAATAAGTGTTTCTTTATTTTTAAAGGAAATTCCAAATACCAATTTTTACGTCCATAATCTTTTAAGTTTTGAGATATAGATATCCTCATTTTCCAAATGCACATGAATTTTCAACCCCCTTAGCGCCTGAATATCCAAAAATCCTCCCTTAATGAGCACCTACTCCCTAATATAAATGTATCCCCAAAATTTCATTTCTAAGTGTATTTTCCGAAAAAAATTCGTGTTCTTTCATTTTTAAAGGAGATTCCAAATACCAGTTTTCACGTTTGTAATATCTTCACTTCTTAAGATATAAGTATCCTCATAAAAAATAATTCAACTATTTTTTACTTCTTTTCACCCCCAGTTAAGTGCCTTCTCCGAAAACAAAAATGTACATGTTCCTGTATTTTTAATTGACATTCCAAATACTGAGTTTCTTGTCTCTAACATGTTATGTTTTTGACATATAATGTAGATATACCAGTACTCATTTTAAAAATTCACCCGCTTTTCCAATTCTTTGAAGCCCTTTAACTGGATTTTCCGAAAAAAGGAAATGTGCTTCATTATTTTTAAAGGAGATTACAAATACCACCTTTCATGTCTGTACGTCTGCAACCCCTTCAGTTTTTGAGTCAAATGTATACTCATAAGGATAATTCAAATTCTTCTTGACTTCTCTCCACCCCTCTCCCGCCTTAAGTAGACTTCCCGAAAACAAAAACTACGTGTTTCTTTATTTTTAAAGGAAATTAAAAATACGAACTTTCATTTCTGTAACACCTTCAGTTTTCAAGATGAAGTATCCACTTAAACATATTTCAACTCTTTATTTACTTATTTTCAACCCCTCACCTTACATCGATTTTCCGAATAAAATGCATGTTTCCTTATTTTTAAATGAGATTCCAAATACTAATTTTCACGTCTGTAACATCTTCAGTTTTGAGATATAAGTATCCTCATAAAAGTAATTCAACACAGTTTTTCAGTCCCCCCCTCTTTCGCCCATTCTTTACGTGCCCGTTAATTTGATTACACCCTCCCAAAACCGGCTGTTTCTTTATTTTTAAAGAAGATTCCAAATTTCATTTTTTCACGCCTTTAAAATCTTTAGCTTTTGAGATATAAGTATCCTCATTCAAAGAATTCAAATAATTTTTCAATTCGTTCACCCCCATTAATAGGATTTTCCGAAGACAAAATAACACGTATTTCTTTACTTTGAAAGGAGATTCCAAGTACAAATGTTCATACCTCTAACATCTTCAGTCTTTGAGATACAAGTATCGTCATAAAAATAGTTCAGCTCCTTTTTCAGCCCAGCCCGTTAAGCTTATTCCCCCTCCAAAAATGCGTGTTTCTTTATTTTTAAAGGAGATTCCAAATACAAATGTTCACGTGCGTAACATTAAGTTTTTGATATCTTAGTTTCTCCGTAAAAGGAATGAAACTTTTTCACTTTCTTTCACCCTCCCCTTTAGGTGAATTTTCCGAAAACCAAAAATACTTGTTTCCTTGTTTATAAAGGAGCTTCCAAATGTCAATTATCACGACTGTAACATCTTCAGTATTGAGATATTAAAAAGGATTTAAACTCCTTTTTCACCGCCCACGCTCCCAAGTCGACTTCCCCCCCCCAAAAAAAAACCGCATGTTACATCATTTTTAAAGAAAATCCCAATTACTAATTTTTACGTCCGTAATATCTTTAGTTTTTGAGATAAGTATCCTCATACAAGGTACTCAACTAATTTTTCAAATATTTCACCCCGCGTAAGTGGATTTTCCAAAGATAAAAGTTTACTTGTTTCTTTACATTGAAAGAAAATTCCAAGTACAAATTTTCATATCTGTAACACCTTCAGTTTTTGAGATATACGTATCCTCATGGAAATAATTAAACTAGTTTTTCATTCCATCCCCGCCCGTTAAGTTTGTTTCCCCCCACCCAAAAAATGCGTGTTTCTTTATTTTTAATGGAGATTTCAAGTACCAATTTCCAAGTCTGTAACCTTCAGTTCTGAGATTTAATTTTCTCCAGAAAAAGAATTCAATTCTTTTCTTTCTTTCACTCTTCCCACTCAAGTGAATTTTTCAAAAACACACAGTACCCGTTTCTTTAAAAGAGCTTCCAAATACCAATTATCACGACTGTAACATCTTCAGTTTTTTTAGATATATGTATCCTGGTAAAAGGCATACATCTCCGTTTTCATACACCCCGCCCTACCATATTGATTCCCTCACCAAACGCGTGTTTCTTTATTGTTATCAGAGATACCAAATACTAGTTTTCACGTTTCTAACGTCTTTAGGTTTTTGGTACGTATATATATATATATATACACACAAATAATTCAACTAATTCAACTAATTTTTCAATTCCTTCAAGACATTCCTCCCCCCCCCCCAGTTAAGTTTTTTTTACGAAAACCGAAGAATACGTGTTTCCTTATTTTTAAAGGAGGTTCCAAATACCAGTTTCCACGTCTGCAACATGTTATGTTTTTGAGATATACTGTAGATGCGCTAATTTTAAAAATTAACCCCCTTTTTCAGTTCCCCTTAAGTGGATTTTCTAAAAAAATATTTATGTTTCTTTACTTTTACAGGAAATTCCAAACACCAGTTTTCAAATCTGTAATATGTTACGTGTCTGAGATAATTTGCAGATATAGCCTTTTTAAAAATTCACCCCGTTTTTCACTCCTGTTCACCCCCTATACATCGGATTATCCCAAAACACAAAAATATGTGTTACTTTATTTTCAAGAAGAGATTCCACATTTCAATTTTCATGTCTGTAATATCTTCAGTTTTTGAGATATAAGCCTCCTCATAAAAGATGTTCAACCAATTTTCTCCCTTTTTTTCAACCCGCTCAATGGCGTTTTCCGAAAACAAAAATTACGTGTTTCTTTGTTTCTAAAGGAGATCCCAAATACCAATTTTTACGTCTGTAAACTTTTAAGTTTTGTAAATATAGATATCCTCATTTTAAACTTCACCCCCTTGGCGACGGAATATCCAAAAATCCTCCCTTAGCGAGGACCTACATATTAATATAAATGAATTCCCAGAATGTTATTTCTTTATGGCCATTAGTTTTGGCTCGGTGATGATGAATCAGTCAGTCAGTCAGGACAAGTTATTTTATATATATACTAGCAAATACCCGCGGCTTCGCTCACGTGGATTTCGTAATTTGATCAAAATAATCGTTCCTCGGCATTGTACTAAGACATTATCTGAAAATTCCTAAAGTTTAAAAACTCACCCAAAAATCGAGTTTCATTTATCCCAGAAATTCTTTGTAAACCATATTTGTGGTATTGCCTTTTGTGGCTAAGACAACCATGCGACATATAACTGTACATGTGAGAAACAGTTTTAAAGGACTTTCCAAATACGGGGTTTTGACATATAATGTAGATAAACTGTACTCTTTTTAAAAATTCACCCTCATTTCCAATTCCTTTCAGCCCCTTAACTGGATTTTTCGAAAAAAATGCGTGTTTCATTATATTTAAAATAGATTCCAAATACCAGTTTTCATGCCTGTACGTCTGTAACACCTTCAGTTTTTGCTATTTGCTTTACGTCGCACCAACACAGAGGCCTTATGGCGACAATGGGACAGGAAAGGCCTAGGAATGGGAAGGAAGCGGCCGTGGTCCTAGTTAAGGTACACCATCACCATTTGCTTGGTGTGAAAACGGGAAACCACGGAAAACCATCTTCAGGGCTGCCGACAGTGGGATTCGAACCCACTATCTCCCGGATGTGAGCTCACAGCTGCGCGCCCCTAACCGCACGTCCAACTCGCCTGGTCTTCAGTTTTTGAGATAAATGTATACTCATAAGAATAATTCAACTTCTTCCTCACTTCTTTCCACCCCTCTTCCGAATTAAATGGACTTTCCGAAAACAAAAATAGGTGTTCCTTTATTTTGAAAATGTATTCAAAATACCAACTTCCACGTCTGTAACAGCTTCAGTTTTTAAAATAAAGTATCCTCATAAACATATTTCAAATCCTTATTTTCAACGCCACACCCCTTACGTCGATTTTCCGAAAACAAAGCCAAATGCATGTTTCTTAATTTTTAAAGGAGATTAAAAATACTAATTTTCAAGTCTGTAACATCTTCAGTTTTTGTGATATAGGTATACTCATAAAAGTAATTCAACTCAATTTTCATCCCCCTTCCTACCCGTTAAGTTGATTCCCCCTCTCCAAAGGTGCGAGTTTCTTTACTTTTAAAGGAGATTCCAAATACCAATTTTCACGTCTTTAACATTTTTAGTTTTGAGATATGTGTCCTCGCACATAGATTTCAACTAATTTTTCAAATCATTCACCCACCTTAAGTGGATTTTCCGAAGACAAAAGAACACGCATTTCTTTACTTTGAAAGAATATTCCAAATACAAATGTTCATGCCTCTAACATCTTCAGTTTTTGAGAAAGAAATAACTTCATAAAAATAATCAACTCTTTTTCCACCCCAGCCTGTTAGGTTGATTTTCCCCGCCCCCCCCCCAAATGAATCCTTATTTGTTTTTAAAGGAAATTCCATATACTAATTTTCAAGTCTGTAACATTTTTAGTTTTTGAGATGTAAGTATCCTCATACAAGGTATTCAACTAATTTTTCAATTAATTCACCCCCCTTAAGTGGATTTTCCAAAGACAAAAGGTTACGTGTTTCTTTACTTTGAAAGAAAATTCCAAATACATTATTTTCATGCCTGTAACATCTTCAGTTTTTTAGATATAAGTATCCTCATGAAAAGAATTGAAATGAAATGAAATGAAATGGCGTATGGCTTTTAGCGCCGGGAGTGTCCGAAGACAAGTTCGGCTCGCCAGGTGCAGGTCTTTCTATTCGACACCCGTAGGTGACCTGCGCGTCGTGATGAGGATGAAATGATGATGAAGACAGCACATACACCCAGCCCCCGTGCCATTGGAATTAACCAATTAAGGTTAAAATCCCCGACCCGGCCGGGAATCGAACCCGGGACCCTCTGAACCGAAGGCCAGTACGTTGATCGTTCAGCCAACGAGTCGGACATGAAAAGAATTCAACTCCTATTTCACTCCACCCCCGCCAGTTAAGTTGGTTCCACCCCACGCAAAAAATTATGCATGTTCCTTTATTTTTCAGGGAGATTCGAAATACCAATTTCCGCGTCTGTAACCTTCTGTTTTGAGATTAAAAAAATTAAATGTCGTATGGCTTTTAGTGCCGGGGTATCCCAGGACGGGTTCGGCTCGCCAAGATCAGGTCTTTCTATTTGACTCCCGTGGGCGACCTGCGCGTCGTGATGAGGATGAAATGATGATGAAGACAACACATACACCCAGCTCCCGTGCCGTTGGAATTAACCAATTAAGGTTAAAATTCCCGACCCGGCCGGGAATCGAACCCGGGACCCTCTGAACCGAAGGCCAGGACGCTGACCGTTCAGCCAACGAGTCGGACAGTTTTGAGATATAAGTCTCCCAAGAAAAGGAATTCAATTTTTTACTTCCTTTCACACTCCCCACTCAAATGAATTTTCCAAAACAAAGAGTACCCGTTTCTTTAAAAGAGCTTCCAGATGCCTATTATCACGACTGTAACATCTTTAGTTTTTGAGATATATGTAACCTCGTAAAAGGAATTCATCTCCGCTAACTCCCCCCCCCCCCCTCCTGAACCAAGTTGATTCCTCCACCAAATGCGTGTTTCTTTGATTTTTAAAGGAGATTGCAAATACCAGTTTTCACGTTTGTAAACTCTTTAGATTTTATGGTATATACAAAATACGTTCTCATACAAATAATTCAACTAATTTTTCAATTCTCTCACCCCCACCCCTCCGTTAAGGGTTTTTCCCGAAAACCAAAGAATACGTGTTTCCTTATTTTTAAAGGAGATTCCAAATACTAATTTTCACGCCTGCAACATGTTAAGTTTTTAAGATATACTGTAGATACGCTAATTTAAAGAATTCACCCCCTTTTTCAGTTCCCCTTAACTGGATTTTCCGAATTGACATATTTATGTTTCTTTACTTTTACAGGAAATTCCAAATACCAGTTTTTAAATCTGTAATATGTTATGTGTGTGGGATAATTTGCAGATATATTCTTTTTAAAAATTCGCCCCGTTTGTGAATCGTGTTCTTCCCCTATTCATCGGATTAGCAAAAAACACAAAAATACCTGTTTCTTTATTTTTAAAGGAGATTCCAAATACCAATTTTACGTCTGTACACTTTCAAGTTTTTGAGATACAGATCTCCTAATTTTAAAAATTCATCCCTCTTTTCACCCCCTTGGAGACGGAATATCCAAAACTCTTCCCTTGGCGAGGACCTACATATTAATATGAATGTATCCCCAAAATTTCATTTCTTTATGTCCAGTAGTTTTGGCTCGGCGATGATGAATCAGTCAGTCAGGCAGTCAGGCAGGACATGTTATTTTTTACATACAGATAGTAGGCGTGGCGAGGGTGAAAACCGGTACCGGCAAATAGCCTACTCCTGTCGATTAGCACCAAGGGGTCGGCTCAAATCTTAAAGGCACCTTCCTAAGTAAGAATCGCCATCAACAGCGTCATATGCCCTCACTCCATATGAACGCAGCGGTGAGCTTTGGAATTTAATCCTGGCGTTTGGCAAGCAATCTAGTGATTCGAAATTGTATACCATCATCCCCCCTGCCCTGGCGGCCAACATTCTGATGGTGAACATTGCTTCGAACAACGGGACGCGATTCGGCTAACCACATTGTCATACCGTTTAGATTTGAACGCCTTAATGATCTTGGCCACCAGGCCATGTAGAAATAGTGTGATAAAATATTATCCCTGATTTAATATGGTGTTTTAAAATTGTATTATATTTCTCGAAAAAGCTCATTTTAGAGTTGTGTCACTATTCTTGAAGAGGTGCGATTTGAGGAACGTCGACAATCCCACGGGAACATTCATGTATTTGGAATGAAAGTATAGAGTGTATAATTTGAACCATGGCGACAGGTTTCTGAGAGCTGATAAGAAATGAACCGTTCTTTTCCACCATGCTTTAAACGTGAGTCAGAGACAGGGGTGTCACAGAGTTAAACTCCCAAGTTACGAGTCAACGTTGAGCCTTAAAGAGGAATGAGAGTTTTAATAAAAGATGCGCGGTAAGAGTATATGAATGTATCCGTGGGTCCCAATAGAATACGCATCCCGAATAAAATATGTCTATTTTACTAGGAACTTAACATTTTGTTCCCTGGCTCAGTCCAGTGGTGTTTTAGGTGCTCAAATACTTCAGCCCCGTGACGGTAGATTTACTGGTGCGTAAAACAACCTCTGGATGACAACACTCTGGCATCCCGGTGTCTCATAAAACAGTAAAAATAGGTAGTGGGACGTAAAATCATTAACATTATTTATTACTATTCCGATTTAAGTCAAGTGGACCTGTTTCATTCTGATACTCTAACAAAGTATTAAATGACTACCGGTGGCAGGTTACAGGACGACTTTCTTCTGACTCACGGCTAAAACATTGAATATTTTCAACGTGAAAGAACATGTTAAAAGAAGAAATTTGCTTCTGCAAGGTGTGTACCGAAAGAACTAAAATATGCGTATTCTATGCCTGGTTCCAGATTTTTAAATATAAGGTAACGAAATTCAGGCTACAATAACTATATTCATTCTATTAAATCAATGTAGGTGCGTAATTCTCACCGGTAGCTCAGTTACAACAAATAATTTCCCATTGTAGGTGTTAATATGTATATGAATTCAACGATCTCTCAAATTATTGCAAGATTAGTGTGAATATGGATTTACGAAATTACGCACTAGAAAAGATTTACAAAAATGAAAAACTGTAATTCTACTATGAAATATTTTGCTATTGTAATATCAGCCTTAAGGTCAGTTTTATTTTGTTCAAAGCATGTGCTAAAATGCACTTATAAGGATGATGGATATAAAGTTATATGAGGGCAAATCTCCAATGTATGCAAGAACAGAAATGATGTCAGTGATTAGCTTTAAACTGAGCCAACTCCCATGCACAAGTGGATATTTTAGCCCATCATATCATGCGAGGAGTAGTGTTATTCTCCTCGTGTTGCAAACTATGTTAAAACTTATAATTAATACATACAGCACATGCAATGTTTTGGATAACTTAACGAGACGAGAAGAGAACCAATACCAGCCCATGAATAAGACATATGCTGAAGTATACTACCTAACAAGACTGAGGTACACTAAATAATTTCTGTGGAACACTTAAAATAATAATAATAATAATAATAATAATAATAATAATAATAATAATAATAATAATAATAATAGTCCGCCTCTGTGGTGTAGTGGTTAGCGTGATTAGCTGCCACCCCCGGAGGCCCGGGTTCGATTCCCGGCTCTGCCACGAAATTTGAAAAGTGGTACGAGGGCTGGAACGGGGTCCACTCAGCCTCGGGAGGTCAACTGAGTAGAGGTGGGTTCGATTCCCACCTCAGCCATCCTGGAAGTGGTTTTCCGTGGTTTCCCACTTCTCCTCCAGGCGAATGCCGGGATGGTACCTAACTTAAGGCCACGGCCGCTTCCTTCCCTCTTCCTTGCCTATCCCTTCCAATCTTCCCATCCCTCCACAAGGCCCCAGTTGTATCCCCCGACCAAGAGTCTGAAGCTCCAGGACACTGCCCTGGCGGTAGAGGTGGGATCCCTCGCTAAGTCCGAGGGAAAAACCGAACCTGGAGGATAAACAGATGATGATGATAATAATAATAATAATAATAATAATAATAATAATGTCCGCCTCTGTGGTGTAGTGGTTAGCGTGATTAGCTGCCACCCCCGGAGGCCCGGGTTCGATTCCCGGCTCTGCCACGAAATTTGGAAAGTGGTATGAGGGCTGGAACGGGGTCCACTCAGCCTCGGGAGGTCAACTGAGTAGAGGTGGGTTCGATTCCCACCTCAGCCATCCTGGAAGTGGTTTTCCGTGGTTTCCCACTTCTCCTCCAGGCGAATGCCGGGATGGTACCTAACTTAAGGCCACGGCCGCTTCCTTCCCTCTTCCTTACCTATCCCTTCCAATCTTTCCATCCCTCCACAAGGCCCCTGTTCAGCATAGCAGGTGAGGCCGCCTGGGAGAGGTACTGGTCATGCTCCCCAGTTGTATCCCCCGACCAAGAGTCTGAAGCTCCAGGACACTGCCGTTGAGGCGGTAGAGGTGGGATCCCTCGCCCAGTCCGAGGGAACAGCCGAACCTGGAGGGTAAACAGATGATGATGATGATGATGATGAATAATAATAGTTTTGTGTTTCACTAAACACTTTCATGGTTTTCGAAGACGCCGAAGTGCGAAAATTTCGTTGTTAAGGAGTAATTTTACGTGGGAGTAAATCTTCGACATGAGAATTGCGTATTTGACCACCCTCAGTTTTCACCACACTGAACCGAAATAGATCCAATCTGCTTTAAGTCAGAAGGCCAGCGTTATACCACCTGAGCATCTGAGGCCAGCAAACATTAAATAACAAACACAAATGTTTCCTTCTAGTCTAGAGAAGAACTAATGGTAACGTTGCCAGTACCTCTAGTAGATGTTGTATCTACCAAGCTCGATAGCTGCAGTCGCTTATGTGCGGCCAGTATCCAGTAATCGGGAGATAGTGGGTTCGAGCCCCACTGTCGGCAGCCCTGAAGATGGTTTTCCGTGATTTCCCATTTTTACACCAGGCAAATGCCGGGGCTGTACCCTAATTAAGGCCACGGCAGCTTCCTTCCAATTAATAGGCCTTTCCTATACCATCGTCGCCGTAAGGCATATCTGTGCCGGTGCGACGTAAAGCATATAGTAAAAAAAAAAAAAAAAAAAAGATGTATCCAGAAGAGTTTGATCACTCCGTTAACTGATGGTATCATGATGTGGGTAGCTGGTACCTAAAACCTAAGTTGTCTTGCTTCGTTTTAGTGAAGGGGGAAAATACACTGTCTGACAAATTTGAAGCATCCAGAAGAAATGGTCGGATGTCAATGTAACTTCGTACACGTACACACTATCGGCGGGTATGTAAATGATTAGAGTTGCAATTCCCTGTGACAGGTAGAACGGTCACCAGAATGCATTAGTTTTGTTCGTGTTTAGTGTTGTTACCAGGCCTGGTACGGCATATAAGGGGCGTGGACATTGTCAGACTTTGAGTGATCACTGTGAAGGACACGAAGAGGCAGCGTTATCAGCACCTGACAGCGTTTGAAAGGGACCTCATTGTGGGTCTCCATTTGGCCGGCTGGTCAAATCTTGCAATATCCAGCTTTGTGGGACATTCCGATGTGGCAGTGGCCTGTAGCTGGACTGCATGCGAACGTGAGGACGGGCATACTCGTCGTCAGGGTTCCGGTCGACCACGTCTGACCACCAAAATCGAGTATCGCCGTACTATGCACAAAGCACATCGTAACCTCTTCACGTCTGCGTCTGCCATCCGAGAACAAGTAATGGACTCCCTGCAACATTCTGTGTCATCCCGCACCATTGCTTGGATACTAGCAGCAGCCAGACCAGGGAATTACCGTCCCATGCGTAGGCTGCCATTAACACGACAACACAAACGGTTGATTTTGGAGTGATGCCGTCACCGGGAAGTATGGACTTGTGATGAATGGCGTCACATTGTGTTCAGCCATGAATCGCTCTTCTGCACTACCCCGGATGCCATGGTCTGCGAGTATGGCGGTGACCTTGGTAGACGCCCCATTCTTGCAATCTTCTGAAGAAACACAGCGGTGTTATATTCCTGGCGTCATGGTGTGGGGAGCCATCAGGTATGACTTCAGGTCACGGCTGGTAGTGATTGAGGGAACTCTGACGCACAGTGACACGTCACGCACATCATGCGTTCTCATGTGTTACCTCTCATGCGACAGTATCGTGCTGGAATTTTTCAGCAGGACGATGCTCGTCCACACACGGCACTTATCTCTATGAACTGTGTGCCTGATGTTGGCCAAGGGGGCCAATAGGAACCGCAGATTTGTCCCCGATAGAACACGAGTGGGACAAGCGCGGACGACAACTCCGTCCCAGTTCCAGTATCTAGGACATCAAGGGACAGTTACAACAGTTGTGGGCCAGCTTGCCTCAGGAGAAGATACAACGGCTTTATAACAACCTTCCCAACGAATCAGTGCATGCATCTTGGTAACAGGAGGTGCAATGTCATACTGATAAGTGACCTCTTACTGCCACGTTTTTTGTAAATTTGACTCGATTTAGTAAACAGTGAAAGAACATGACAGACCCTCTCAACACGTGAAGTTTCATTTCGTTTCCTCCTCCTCTTCTGAGATCTTACTTTTTTGTCGGGCAGTGTGTGTACATCTTAATTCTTAGTTTGCGCGAACATTTTTACACAAAGTATCCTCAACTGAAATCATACATCACAAGCATCATAAGAAAGTCCTCAGTAATGGTTTGTAGTCCTCACACATCTTATACAAAATGGGATTTACTTTCATCACGTGTAGCAGTGATGACACAACCGTTCTTGGTCATTTGAAAGCTCTCATATACAGAAGAAGAGGATTATAAATAAGAGCGTTAATTGAGGAAAAGATTATTTAATACACTCCTTTAGCGCTTGAATATTACTACCTCATAATACTATCTATTAAGGATATATGGGATCTTGTCTTTTTTTTTGTTTGTTTGTTTACAAGTTGCTTTACGTCGCACCGACACAGATAGGTCTTATGACGACGATGGGATAGCAAAGGGCTTGGAGTTGATAGGAAGCGTCCGTGGCTTTAATTAAAGAAAACCAAATTATGGGCTGCCGACAGTGGGGCTCGAGCTCACTGTCTACCGAATGCAAACTCACAGCTGAGCGTCCGTAACCTCACGGCTAACTCGCTTGGTTGTTTACCATGATTTAATGAAGTTGACTGCTTCACTGAACTGTCACTGGATAGACATTAAGAAAATGGATACTAACAGACCTTTTGTAATCGCTTTCAATCATCCAATTCCACATCTAGTGTTAAGAAGTCAGGTGGAGACTTTTCTGAGACACAGGTCTTCCATTGTGCTGTTTGCTGTCTTCCGGTAACTTACTGAGCGCTCTTAATTTCTCACTTATCTTATCCAGCTAGTTGAAATGAATCGTCTGCTTTAGGGGAGGAGACGGACCGTTAGACACGATCCAGTTCCCAATTGTGCGTTTTGTAGTGACACGTTTTACGTTTATACTCATTTAGGCCTACTGTTTATTATTTCATTATATGCGGTGAGATACGAACTTACCAAGCTCGATAGCTGCAGTCGCTTAAGTACGGCCAGTATCCAGTATTCGGGAGATAGTAGGTTCGATCCCCACTGTCGGCAGCCCTGAAAATGGTTTTCCGTGGTTTCCCATTTTCACACCAGACAAATGCTGGGGCTGTACCTTAATTAAGGCCACGGCCGCTTCCTTCCCACTCCTAGCCCTTTCCTGTCCCATCGTCGCCTTAAGACCTACGGTATCTGTGTCGGTGCGAAGTAAACAACTAGCAAAAAAAAAAGAAGGAAACACGAACTCTTCATCGCACCTCGATGATGTGTTGAAATTTGTGTAAGCAGGTCCATCATATCGTCTTTCGAACAATGCAGACATTTTACATAGTGAAGAAACCGAAGAAAATGTAGTACCAGGGTAATACGAAACTCCAACTGGAGGATAATTTCGAGTACTTGGGATGTGTATTTTCCCAGGATGGCAGTACACAAAGAGAAATTGAATCAAGGTACAGTCCGGCTTGCGTGGTGGTGTCATGTGAGGGGAATGGAGGAGGTCAAGCTACCTAGGAGAATAATGAACTCGGCCATGCATGGTAAGAGAAGAAGAGGGAGAGCAAGGCGTCGATGTTTATACACGCGGCTACTCTCGCGAGGATTTCATAATTTGATAAAATTAATCGTTCCTCGGTACTGCACAAAGAAATTATCTGAAAATTCCTGAAGTACGTATAAAAACTCACCCAAAAATTGTGTTTTATTTGTCCCAAAACCTCTTTGAAAACCGCGTTTGTGGTATTGCCTTTCGAGCCTAACATGACCAGGCTACTGGCAGAGCTAACCCTGGAGCATGTAACATGGAACTCTACGTGTGAGAAGTAGAAAAAATGTGTTTCTTTATGTTTAGAATAGATACAAATACCAATTATCACGTCAGTATTATCGTCAGGTTTTGAGATGGAAGTATCATAAAAAGAATTCAGCAATTTCTTCACTTCTTTCCTCCTCTCCAACCCCTTTAGTGGACTTTCCAAAGACAAAAAGTACGTGTTTCTTTATTTTGAAAGGAGAATCCAAATAAGAATTTTCACGTTTAAAAGTGTTCAAAACCAATTACGGTCCTTTCACCCTTTAAGTGAATTATACGAAAACCAAAAAGTACATGTTTCTTTATTTTTAAAGGAAATTCCAAATACCACTTTTTACGTCTGTAAGTTGTTAACTTTTTGAGATATACTCATTTTAACTATTTACCCGATTTTCACTTCTTTTAATCCCCTTAAGCGGATTTTCCGAAAACAAAATTGTTTCTTCATTTTTAAAGGAGATCCCATGTACCAATTTCCACTTCCGTATCATCTTCAGTTTTTGAGATATAAGCATCCTAATATAAAGGATTCAACCTCCTTTCAATTATTTTACCCCCATTAAGTGGAATTTTCTGGAAACAAAAAGTACATGTTTCTTTACTTTTCGAGGATATTCCAAATACCAATTTTCATGTCTTTAAACTGTTCAGTTTTGAGATATAGCCTACACATTTTAAAAATCCAACCCCCTTTTCACTCCCTTCGCTACGGAAAATCCAAAAATCCTTCCTTAGTGAGCACCTACACTACAACATGTAGGTATCCCAAAAATTTCATTTCTTATTTCGAGTAGTTTTGGCTAGGCAATGATGAATCAGTCAGTCAGTCAGTCAGTCAGTCAGTCAGTCAGTCAGTCAGTCAGTCAGTCAGTCAGTCAGTCAGTCAGTCAGTCAGGACATGATATTTTATGTATATAGATGACTAGCAGTTATCCGCGGCTTTGCTCGCGTGGATTCCGTAATTCGTTAAAATTTGTTCCTCGGTACTGTACTAAAACATTATCCGAAAATCCCTAAAGTATAAAAACTCACCGAAAAATTGAATTACATTCACCCCATACACTCTTTGTAAACCACGTTTGTGGTATTGCCATTTGGGGCTAAGATGACCATGTGACATAGAACTGTACATGTGAGAAATATTCTTCTATCATGTATAAAAAAATGAAACCAACATGTTCCTTTATTTTTAAAAGAGATTATAAATACCTATTTCCACGTCTGGAACATCTTCAGTTTTTGAGATATAAGCATCCCCATAAAAAAATAATTCAACCCTATTATCAGCCCTTCCCCAATCCCCACTCACACCTAAGTGGACTTTACAAAAATAAAAAAAACACGTGTCTATTTTTAATGGAGATCCCAAATACCGATTTTCACATCTGTAGCTTTTGAGGTATAAGTACCCTCACAAAAAACTTCAACGCTGTATTCACGTCTTTCACTCCCGTTATGTGCCTTTTCCGGAAACATAAAGAAAACATGCTCCTTTATTTTGAAAGGACTTTCCAAACTCCAAGTTTCACGTGTGTAACGCGCTAAGTTTTTGACACAGGCCTATACTGTACATACACTGGTACTCCTTTTAAAAATTCACTCGCTTTTTCAATTATTTTCACCCCCTTAAGTCGATTTTCCGAAAACAAAACATTACGCGTTCCTTTATTTTTAAGGAGATTCTAAATACCAATTTTTACGTCTGTAACATCTTTAGTTTTTTAGATATAAGTATCCTTATACAAATAATTCAACTAACTTTTCAATTCATTCACCCCCCTTAAGTGGGGTTTTACAAAAAAGAAATAATACATGTTTCTTTACTTTGAAAGAAGATTCCAAATACAAATGTTCATGTTTGTAACATCTTCATCTTTTGAGATATAAGTATCCTCATAAAAAGAATTCAACTCCTTTTTCAACCCCCGACTCCCGTTAAGTTGATCCCCCCAAAAATGCGCGTTTCTTTACTTATACACGACTTTGCAAATGTCATTTATCATGAATAATATCTTCAGTTTTTGAGATATATGTATCCTCATGAAATGAATTCAACTCCATTTTTCACTCCCATCCCCAAGTTGACTTTCCCTCCAAAGTGCGTGTTTCATTATATGCAAAGGAGATTCCTATTCGCGTGTGTAACATCGTTAGTGTTTTTAGATATAAGAATCCTCATCAAATAATTCAACTAATTTTTCAATTCGTTCACACGAATCCCTTAAGTGGATTTTTCGAAAACAAAGAAATACTTATTTCTTTATTTTTAAAGGAGATTCCAAATATCAATTTCCACCTGTGTAACATCTTCAGTTTTTCAGTTATCACTATCGTAATAGAAAATTTCAACCCCCTTTTCAGACCCCCCCCCCCAAGTTTTTCGGATACAAAATACATGTTTTTTTTAGTTTTAAAAGATTAAAAATACCAATTTTCACGTCTGTAACGGGTTAAGTTGAGATGTACTGTAGATATTCTCATTTTAAAATTTCACCCCCTTTTTCAGTTTCCCTTATGTAGGTTTTCCAAAAGTAAATTATCTATGTTTCTTTACTTTTACAGGATATTCCAATTACCAATTGTAACAATTTACGTTTCTGAGATGTACTGTAGACAGAGTTTCGAATCCACCGAAAGAAAAAGACTAAGGCACCATTCTATACTGCATTCTTTCGGTGATCTTTCTTCGCGCTCGGCATCAGAGGTGACCCCTGATGTGCATTCTACTATCAACAATTATAATTTTACCATCGATTGCATTGTTACCCCCAAGATTAAAAGAAGCATACCAGGATCATACATTAATCACGAAGATAGTAATTTGCCCAAAGACCTTCACTTAGCAGATCCACAGTTCTACATACAGCAGATAACAGATATACTCATGAGAGCAGCAACATTCATGCGACTTTCTAAGGTTATGCTTATACTGCAGCTTCGCTGCTGGCACATCGCCAGGCCTCGTTGCTCGATGTAAGGCGATGATGAAACAAACCAATTGATCTCCATCGTTGCCTTTACGAGGGAGGCAAGCCTCTCGCTACGTTGCTGGCTGCTATCCTCACTACATTGATGGACTGAAAATACGTTTGGTTTCATATCGCCAGTTGTCCTGTAACATGGACTATGATTAGTTATTCCAAGGTCACCCGTTCTCCCACCCCCTCTCTCCTAAATCCATACAGATGCACTGTGATCACTAGCTATCTGAACCCCATCCAGTGTTGTGTTGTGCTGTTTCGTTTCTAGTATGGGTAACAAATTTAAGCAAATGCTGATACCAGCTGTCTTCGAACGAAATGTGATTTGGAACCAGCGGCACGTGGATGATCATAACAGGTTCAAACTGGATAAACTATGGAATGATGTGATGACGAGAAGTTAGCAGAATTCGTCATACGTTTTATGAGAGATATTTTACGGTTTATCGTCTTTTAAAGTGAAGTTTCTATTTGTTTAAATTTTAATTTTTTGTTAACTACACTTTTATTCTATTGATTGTGTTTTTTCTATATTTGAGTATTTTTATTATTTTTAATTTTAATTAAATATATGATTTTAAAGGGCTCAAATGGTGAACTAATTAAAAGATTCTCTTCCTTCTTGTCACGTACTACAGAACTGCCACTGATGAATCGTAACTATCACTCTGAGAAGACGAGAACATTTTCACAAAATGAATTTTCTGCTACAATTGAGAGTTGCCAGCAGCGTGAGCGAGGGAATGCTCCAGGGTAAAAGCTTCAATCAATCAATCAATCAATCAATCAATCAATCAATCAATCAATCAATCAATCAATCAATCAATCAATCAATCAATACTGATCTGCATTTAGGGCAGTCGCCCAGGTGGCAGTTTCCCTATCTGTTGCTTTCCTGGCCTTTTCCTAAATGATTTCAAAGAAATTGGAAATTTATTGAACGTCTCCCTTGGTAAGTTATTCCAATCCTTAACTCCCCTTCCTATAAATTAATATTTGCCCCAGTTTGTCCTCTTGAATTCCAACTTTATCTTCATATTGTGATCTTTCCTACTTTTATAAACGCCATTCAAACTTATTCGTCTACTGTCATTCCACGCCATCTCTCCGCTGACAGCTCGGAACATACCACTTAGTCGAGCAGCTCTTCTTCTTTCTCTCAATTCTTCCCAACCCAAACTTTGCAACATGTTTGTAACGCTACTCTTTTGTCGGAAATCACCAAGAACAAATCGAGCTGCTTTTCTTTGGATTTTTTCCAGTTCTTGAATCAGGTAATCGTGGCGAGGAATCCGGCTATAGTCAGCAGCGAGGTGCTAGGGCGAGCATCCATGTGCCAGCAGCGAAGTTGGTGCATTAACGTACCCCAAAAATGCATCAGAAGAATCGTCGCAAATCGGGTGGCAGAAATTCAAGAAATTACGCCCTCAAGATTATGGCATCATGTAGCCTCTGAGTCCAATTCGGGAGATCCCGTTTCACGTGGGCAAGAGCCGAGATCACTCATCTGCATTGACCTCTGATGGCATGGAACTCATTGATTAGCAAGAGAACCAGCTGTATGTTCCGGTAAGAAAGTTGCTACACCGTATAAGAATATTCTCGAACAACGGAACATCATAACACTTGTCGCAATGACTAATGAAGATGGATTTGTTTTGCTAGTTGCTTTACGTCGCACCGACACAGATAGGTCTTATGGCGACGATGGGACAGGAAAGGGCTAGGAGTGGGAAGGAAGCGGCCGTGGCCTTAATTAAGGTACAGCCCCAGCATTCGCCTGGTGTGAAAATAGGAAACCACGAAAAACTATCTTCAGGGCTGCCGATAGTGGGATTCGAACCTACTATCTCCAGAATACTGGATACTGGCCGCACTTAAGCGACTGCAGCTATCGAACTTGGTCAATGAAGATGGATTAATCGAGAAATTATATTCGTTACAAACTTATGTGGAAGACTTGGTACTGCCTTCGATTTATATCAAATTTTTGGAAGGACCCATATCACTGTAACTCTGATAATATATCTCCGAGGAACTAAACGCAACCTTGACCAGATGCATAAAATTAATCTTGTATTCAAATTATGCTAAGGAATTATCGGAATAAGCAACTATGTAAGCTCTGCAAGTATCATAAGGAACCTACTCCCTATTCTCGATGACTTGGTTTTCATGCGTGTGGTTGGAAGAATTTCTAACTCGTTACTTCCGTATGGGCAAAAACATCATATTGTACAAGCTGATTATCTTCATCTCACAAAACTAATAATAACGAGGCTGAACATGAATGGCTGCTACATGCTGGTCCTCCTCATCTTCGGATAGCATCGCCACTTCAAAAATATTGGATACCATCAATACGACAGGTAGTAACGAAGTGCCGTCATACGTGCCTCGTTTGTCAGAAACTTCAAGCTGCTCTGCGCAGCAACTCATGAATAGTTTTCCTAAAGAACGAGTCACCCAGTCTCGCCCTGTTACCAATGTGTGTTTGGACTATGCTTCCCATTTCTTAACGACGTTAGGCAACAAACGTATTAACTCCGAGTTAAGTCATATGTTGCAATTAGTAATCTGCTTAGCAAAACGAAACATAATCTTCATGTAGAAGTGGTGTCATATCTTACAGAGAGAGCCTTTCTTGCTGCCCTGCGTCGTTTCGTTGCTCGAAGAAGATTTCCTTCTATTACAGAGGTGCTTACGCTGGCTCCTTCGTTTCTGGAGCCACAGCACTATAAGCGCGCGGGCAGGCAGGCGTTGAGCATTTGCTATTCAGCCATAGTGATGTTATGGTTACCTCACAGCCTGCGAAGGTTGGGCTAAGTTCTCCCAGTCACTGCCGATCACTGCGGCGATACCCGAGTTTGAAATGGAGACAAAAAATAATGAAAGGAACAGAGCAGAATCCACGATATTTTCGATTTACGTTGTAAGGAATAAGTTATTTCTCTTCATTGCATTTTATGTATTTTGACCGAATACAATCTCAAATATTTTTGTACAGTACGTAATGAAATACAGTTTTCACTCATATATTTTAAGAGATACTTTAGAAACATTTCTAATATAATACGGACTTAAGTGGATAAGCTGTGGCTTATGGTTGCTTGGGTTAAATTTTTTTGATAAAACCAAACCAAACAAAACCAAACCAGACCCCATGGCACTACAGCCTTGAAGGGCCTTGGCCTACCAAGCGACCGCTCCTCAGCCGGAAGGCCTGCAGATTGCGAGTGTCGTGTGGTCAGCACGACAAATCCTCTCTGCCGTTAATCTTGGCTTTCTAGAGCGGGGCCGTTATCTCACCGTCAGATAGCTCCTCAATTCTAATCACGTAGGCTGAGTGGACCTCGAACCAAACTTCAGGTCCAGGTAAAAATCCCTGACCTGGCTGAGAATCGAACCCACGGCCTCCGTCTAAGAGGCAGACACGCTACCCTTAAACCACGGGGTCGGCAATTTTCTGATAAACTCACCATCAATTCAATCATGCTTACCGGGAATAGTATGTTAGGTTAATTATTTGAAGACATACACGATATTTATTTGGAAAATGCATTTACACTGTTGAACTTTAATCTTGGATAGCCAATGTCTCTGTCCTCACTCGTGATGAAACTTCCCCGCCATTTAGATGGTAGCTATTATTATCGGGCGCCTAATAATTTTAAATACTATTTTCAGAAATTCAGTGAACGGGGAAAGCTACATAACACTTCAACACTGTGTAAAATAAAGCAGTAAACTTATTAATAATAATAATTTCGTGTGGCTATTTCTAGCCGAGAGCAGCTCTTGTAAGGCAGACCCTTCGATGAGGGTGAGCGGCATCTGCCATGTGTAGGTAACTGCGTGTTATTGTGGTGGAGGATAGTGTCATGTGTGGTGTGCGAGTTGCAGGGATGTTGGGGACAGCACAAACAGCCAGCCCCGGGCCATTATAATTAACCAATGAAGGTTAAAATCCCCGACTCGGCCGGGAATCGAACCCGGGACCCTCTGAACCGAAGGCCAGTACGCTGACCATTCAACCAACAACTCGGACAGTAAACATATTGAATTATGTAAACATATTGGGTTTTGCTGAATGAAACACAGGAATTTTACGTTTCATAATGGAAATATTGTCATTCCCATCCAATGAATTGTAAATCGTAGCTTGTACGCTTAAACCCCTCGTCTTTGTAAATCGTAACGCAAAAAATATGTGTCAGGCTTTTAATGTATAAATATATGAAAATAAAAATGACTGTTTATATCGGGCGCAGTATAAATCAAACTACATTATCTCGAAAAGGTCGGCTTTTTCTTGGGATTATAGTGTTTTAAAAAGTCTGTACCCTAGTCAACATTTCGCTTAGTGGTGGAGGAGTGTTTCGTAATAACAACCTACGTCACTGAACCACTTTCTTGTGAAGTGTGTTCGCTCTCTGAATTCACCGTGACTTGGGCTATGCTTGTTATGTAAGCTGCCCGCATCTATGTCAGGCAAGCCCGGCCACACTGGGCTAGCCTCAACGGACGCCCAGCTGAGAAACTCTGCTCTAGTAGGACAGTGACTTCGTTGGAGTCAATAAGTAGATTTAAAGTCTTCTTCAAGACTGCCCTCAAATGGAAGAGCTGATGAACGCCACTTCCTCACTTGCCTTAAATTTGCAAGAGAATTGAACAATACTTGAATACTCGACCCTTAATAAAAACCGATGATGACTCCTCCCATTATTCTTACCTCATGTCTGCACATTCCCTGATTGCTGAAATCCTCACATCCTTACCTGAATATTACGTCACACCCTCTCTGATCAATAGAGACGGGAATTATAGGCACGAATAGGTTAGAATGCAAACGTATTTGAACAAGGCGCAAGTGAAATCTAGCCGCTCTACAGATTTGTTGGGGAGTTGCATAAATTTTAAGGGTTCTGAAAATTCAGATCGAAAATATTTATGCAAATCTCACCGCAGAACCGCCATGCGGGTAACATACACTTGCGCCTTGTTCAAATACATTTTCATTCTAACCTATTCGTGCCTATAATTCCCATCTCTACTGATCAACAAACTTACTCGATGGCAACATCCCAGCAACTGAACCAGCATTTCTGGAGAAGGTTGTTCAGGAAATATATGGACAATTTGCTGCAACGTGGTAAGTGGACAAGAACAAAAAGCAAATTTTGTCCTGGTGATATTCTACTGATTGTGGAAGACAACTTGCCGCCTCTTCAGTGTATATATGGTATGGTTGAAACAGTTCATCCTAGTGACGACAGCTTGGTGCGAGTTGCAACAGTGATATCGAATTCAGCTCTGTTCAACATACCTATTCATAAAATAAATCTCCTTCCAGTTGAAAGTAATATACTGTACAATAAATTGCTAAAATCAACTTTTCATATTTATTTGCTGCTATCGTTACCAACGATGGACATTAATTTCTCTATGACTGTTGAATCTTCAATTTCTTTATTTTGGTTATTAACATCTCAGTCATTATTTGAAAGGCCAGACAGCCTTTGGTGGGCGATATTACCACCCTTCCTTTCACGTTTATACATTTATTATTAAGTACCGTGATGTTCAATGTTAACTGTTCGGTATTTTGTAAACAACGGTCAGTAGATAAATACATGGGATGGTAAATCGAACAGTGTGTTGTATGATTTAAGTACACTGTATTTCATTACAAATACCTGTTATCGTATCGAGTAATCCTGGCGTGGGTCCCATACACTGGAACCATACTCTAACTGAGGCCTTACCAGAGACTTATACGCCCTCTTTTACATCCTTTCTGTGTCCCCTGAATGCTTTCATACCCATATGAAGAGACCTTTACTTACAATCTCGTTTATGTGATTTCCCCAATGACGAGCTTTCCTTATACTAACCGCTATGTACTTTCAGTGATCCCCGTGAGACACATTCACCTAATCAATACAGCAATTGGAAACGAGGGTACTTTCTCTCTTGGTGAAAATTACAACCTGACATTACATTCCTTTTACGATCATGCCATTATCTGCGGTCCATCTCTCAGTATTTTCGAGGTCATTTTTCTGCACTCGCTCACAATCCTGTAACATTTGTATAATTAAACATAAACGTCCAAAA
Organism: Anabrus simplex; assembly: GCF_040414725.1. Lineage (NCBI taxonomy): Eukaryota > Metazoa > Arthropoda > Insecta > Orthoptera > Tettigoniidae > Anabrus > Anabrus simplex. The sequence goes on along the minus strand of NC_090266.1, from coordinate 394,831,722 downwards.
TTACTTTCCATTGACAATCGCCCTCCCCCTGCCGTTAATCGTTACATAATTAAATAACGTTTAACCTACTCGAACTCTTTGAGTTCTATTTTTTAGAAATTTAGCCACCCATTCAAGCACTCTCTTGTCTAGAATAATAATCCCTTATTTCATAAGCAGTCTCCAATGATCTAACCTATTAAAAGCTTCCGATAGGTGAATTGCAATACAGCCCATTTGACCTCCTGAATCCAAAATGTCTGCTTCATCTCGTCGGAATCATAGAAGTTGAGCCTCACTAGAATAACGTTCCCAAATTGTAATCTGTGAAACCAGTCAGTAATTATTCAAAAGTGTCCAATATAATCAGATACAATGTTCTCCCAGAGTTTACATGCAACAAATCAAATAGACTGGCCTGCAAGTATCCTCTTTATGTTTATCACACTTTCCCTTGTACACTGGGGCTACTATAGCAACTCTCCGTTGTTAATAATAATAATAATAATAATAATAATAATAATAATAATAATAATAATAATAATAATAATAATAATAATAATAATAATAATAATAATAATAATGGCGAGTGGCCTCCGAAAGAGACCTGGTGCATATCTTTCGATTTGACCCCGTACAGACGACCTTCCCATCTTTGGGGATGGGGCCCTATCTACTATGATTTCTAATGCTTCAGACAGCACACACACACACACACACACCTAGCCCCAGAATTAACAAATTATGTTTAAAATCCCTGACCCTGCCTGGAATCCAACCTGGGTTCCCTTGGACCAAAGGCCAGGATGCTAACCATTTAGTAATGACACACACACACACACACACACACACACACACACACACGCACACACACACACACACACACACACACACACAGAGTCCATGAGCCTTTGGAAGTAAGCAATCCAATTTAAAATCCCTGACCCGGCCTTAAATCGAATCCCGGACCTCTGGACAAAAGGCCCTTTTGGCATGGAACCGAAAAACTATCCGTTCATTTGGTAGAGCTCCTTCTTGTAAATTATAAACAAATACATTTTTCAGATATGGCACTATATCCCAACACATTACTTTTAGAATGTCCCCAGAAATACTATCTAACCCACGCAATCATTGAATATTAAAGAAGCAATCGAAATTTATATTTCAGATAATGCTAACCAACCTGAATGGTCATACACATTTCAGAAATCCCCACTATTCACCCCACTTAATCAACATCTGGGCAACATTTACACTCTTTGCATTAACGCACACGGTAGTAAACATCAGACTGAAATATATGGAATGTGGTTTAAGATATTCGAATCTTCAGTAAATTCTCTGAATTTACGCATTGTCTTTCATCTGTCGCGACTTTTGTTAGGTTATTATTGAAATCGTTAAGGCCAATGTTTTTGTCCAAGGTGTATTGTAACATATTGTGCAACATCAGTCGGGTCCCCGCCTATCTGACCCTAGAGTAGCGAGAACCCAAGCCGAACCAGAGTGACAAATATCAGGTAGTACCAGCCTGGAGGACATGACCTTATAGTAGGATATTTCGAAAATTTGGCCCAAAATGAAAACCTACAACCTGTTTTCCAGTCATTGACCGGGTCAGGGATGTAATGAATGAATCAGATATAGGCTGTTAGTACGATGGGGTCGCCACTCCCAAAGTGATTTATTAGTGACTGATAGATGCTATGACATGAGAATGGAGAGTGTTGCTGGAATGAAAGATGACAGGGAAAACCGGAGTACCCGGAGAAAAACCTGTTCCGACTCCGCTCTGTCCAGCACAAATCTCACATGGAGTCACCGGGATTTGAACCACGGTATCCAGCGGTGAGAGGCAGACGCGCTGTCGTCTGAGCCACGGAGGCTCCTTGACCCAAAATATAACAGTAAAATCCGGAAATTAGGAATTAGGTCATGAAGAGGATACCCAAGGGTTGAGACCATGAAACGTCATAAATGCAAGATCCTGCCAGAGCAAATGCGGTCTCCTCTGAAACCTGTTTGGTAGAATGGCAATTTATCATAAATTATCCGATAGATTCGGTTATAGATTAGCCTTTCAAGCGGTTCATAACAGATGCGATGAAAAACAATTGGCCGGTAAACTGACGAGTCATATTTCGGCTTTCCTGGTGTAAAGGCTGAAAGATTATTTTCTTATTTGAAAGTCTGCAAGTTCATGACACTTACTCATAAAAACTGTTTAGAAGTCCTGTTGTCATTTTATTCCATTTCTTTCCAGGTGGAAATTAATATTCTGAAAGAAATCCACTTAAACAGTATGCTTTCCTTAGGTTGAGTGACTTGATGGCATTAAACATTTCCGAGTTTTTAAGAGAAAAGCTGAAGAATGGATTTCATTCAAGGGTGTTGTCAATGGAGTGAAGTTTTCCTTGTACCTTCGCAATGTTGTGGTTATCCAAGGGAACATTTCCTTCTCGTTTTGCTGTGAAATCTCTGACAGAGTAACGGCCCGATCTTCATTAGCATTCTCAGTACAGACCATGCTTTGCGACTAAATTGAGTAAAGTTCAGATCTTCGATGGTTGTCAGCCTTTTTCGCTGGTTATTGGGAAATTCAAGTATTTGGTTGCCACCTATTGGGTCACTATGGTCTCGTAAAGTTTACAGATCTCTTCAGCCTCCTTGGGCCACCATGCAATGTATTCCTTTCCGAACCCACGTAGCGTATTACCTTTTGATGCACCTGTGGAGACGGCAACAAAGCGATGATAAATTTAAAACTTTTCTGGGATCCGCCGTAGATGGTCGTCAACCTCTTTAGCATGAGAGTTCCAGTTAGCTATGTTAAAATTTCACATTGGCTTTTTATGCAGTTTTGTATCGAAATTTACTAGTACTGGATGATGTTGACTGCGTGAGAACTTTGGGAAGCCTGGCATGCAACGTGTAGACAAACTCCAGAATGGTGCAAAAATTTCATTTTATTCCCAGTGGCAATTTTAAGAGCCAATTGAAGAGTAACGAGTATCATTACCGGCTGGTCAGCTTGACATGTGTTGCACGTATGCTCTGGGAAAGCATTCTTTCTGATTATATTAGACACGTTAGAGATACAACAATTTGGTTTGATAAAAGTCAGTTCGGATATAGGAAAGGACATTCCACTGAGACTCATTTTGTAGGTTTCCAGCGAGACGCAGCAGATATTTTAGATTCAGGAGGTCAAAAGAACTGTAGCGCTATTCACGTTTTGATGGGTTATATCATGGATGAATACTGAAGAAAACGAGAACTAGTGAAATAGACAAAAGATTGACTGAGTTAGTGACTACATTTCTAGAAAATAAAACTCAGAGAATGAGAGCACGTGAAGTATTATGCGATCCTGGTATGATTAAGGGTTTGGTTTTGTAAAGCCGTTTTATTGGACCTTTTTCTTATACACGGCACATAAATAGTATGATTAACACAGGAATCACATATAGAATATTATTCAATTTACAGAATTTTATGCGACTGCAAAAAGTACCTAGACAATGTTCTGACGTGGACAGCGGACAATGGTATTATGATAAACGGGGTGAAAAGTCAGGTTGTTAGTTTCACCTTGAGGAAAATTTTTAATATATTTATATTCAGTTTGGACTCAGTTTTGAACGAAAAGGAAAAGTCCACTCAGTTTTAATTGCTATGCTGATCAGTTAAATGTACCGCATGGGCATCACTGTAAGTACCTTAGTATTAGTATAAGGAAATGCAACCAGTAACAATAAAGTTCGGTGAATGAAGTCAGAACGGTCGATCCGGCAACACTGGCGACATGCAACGCTGCACCTGCGTTGCGGCAGGTTATGACCACCTGCTCCAAACGTTGTTCAGTAGACCATCGCGCGCGCGCGCGCGCGTGTGTGTGTGTGCAGTGTAAGACCTGTTTGACACAGTGCATGTTTAGTGCGTTGGTTCTGAACTGCGAACAGGAACATGAACGAGCAAAAGATCAACGTGCAGTTTTGCTTTAAGCTCGGCAAGACACCGAAAGAAACGCATGCGATGCTGGTACGTGTTTATGAAGGTCAAGCACTGTCCTTGAAGGGTATGTACGAATGGTTCGCCCGTTTTCGAGGAGGCCGGGAAAGTGTTTCTGACGATCCGCGTAGCGGAAGACCGGCGATCGCCGTCAGTGACGAAAACATTGGAAAGGTGAGGGCATTAATCACGAACAATCGTCGATTAACTGTGCGCATGATAGCAGATGAACTACAGATTAACCGTGAATCCATGCGACAAATCGTTACCCAGAAGTTAGGGAAGAGGAAAACGTGTTCTCGTCTTGTGCCACATCACTTGACTGACGATCAGAAGCAAGCACGTTTAGAGGCTTCACAGGATTTTGTCGAAACGGCGGACGCGACACCAAATTTCTTGAACTGTGCCGTCACTGAGGATGAAACCTGGTGTCTCAAGGACGACTCTGAAACGAAACGGCAAAGCATGGAATGGCGGTCTCTGGGATCCCCTCGTCGGAAAATGTCAGAGCCTATTCCCACGACTCAAACTCGCTTTGAAAGGAAAGAAAATTGACGATATTCCTGGCATACAACGAAACGTGACGAGGTTTTTCAATACTATCCCAGAGGAAGCCTTCTTGCAAAGTTTCCAGGACGTGTATCGCCGAACTCAGAAGTGCATAGTTATGGGAGGGGACTATTTCGAAAGACAGTAAGGTCACTGTCATGCATTGTTCATACATGTTGATAGTACAGGACTATTCACCGAACTTTATTGTCACAGGTTGTATGTTGATTCGGGTAATCAAACTGACGGGATTGTGAATACAGGTTACAGATCTCTCCATATAGTTTTGAGGATATTTAGTAGTTGCAGTAATGGTGTAAAAGAGGCGACCTGTAATTCACTGTCAAGACCCCCATTAGAGGATGGTTCTAGTTTGTGAGACTCTCACCAGGATAATTTGATTCGAGAACTGGAAAAGCAGCACGATTTTTTCGGTGGGATTTCCGACAAAAGAATAGTATTACGAAAATGTTGCGAAGTTGGGTTAGGTAAGATTTGGGAACAACAGATGAGCTGCTCTACTAAGCGGTATGTTTCTAACACTCAGCAAATAGATGGCGTGAAATGACGAATAAGTTTGAGTGGCGTTTTTAAAAGTCATAATATGGAGATAAGGTTGGAATTCAAAAGGGCACATTATGACAAATATTCCTTTACAGGAACAGGAAGTGAGGACTTGAATAAATTACCAAAGAATGGTGGATGTTCGATAAATTTCCAAAATATTTAAAATTATTTAAGGAAGTGCTGGGTAAAAATCTGATAAAGAATCTCCCACATGGGTAGACAGCCCAGAATGCAGACCAGTGGTGTTTGATTGATTGATTCATTTTATTGACTGATTGTCATGAATGAACACACATTACAGTATGTTATAACATAATACAGTACATAGGATCAGATAATATAATAATCATAACAACAATAACCATCGCCATCATAATCATCATCATCATCGTGGAGTGTGGCCTCGGAAGAGGCCTGGTGAAAGGCTTTGGAATTGAAGCGTTTTAGGCGACCTGGACGTCTGTGAAGATGGGGCCCTATCTATGATGAATTTTAATTTTGAAGATGGCATGCACACCCAGCCCTCGACACATCGGAATTAACCAAATAATGTTAAAATCCTCAACCCGGCCAGAAATCGTACCCGGGACCACTTGGACAATTGGCCAAAATGCTAACAACTTAGCCAGGGAGCCGAGCATCAGGGAGTAAAGGCTTCTGTATATTATTTAGAAATATGGCTGTCAAGATATAAGCGAACACGGTGATTAACAGAATTAAGTATTACATAAATTCTCTTCATTCCTTATTAGGTGATCATTTTATCATAAAATGAGGAAGGAAATCCACAATCCAAGTTGGTATACATAAGTAAAACAATGTTCTCTTAACTCAATTTTCATAATGCATTACAAGTAATTGGTTCTAGAATATATTTACATAAGTGGCAGATGAGGAATTCTGTTAACAATCGTTACGACCAAAATTTCAAACACACATAAGGGGATTAAAGTTCTTGCTATAGGGCTTAAGTATTGTATTTCTATAAGCGGTGAATCAAATTATTTCATAAGAATTTGACAACTGGACAGAAACCAAATGTGGTAAGTACCTAAGTTCTACGTTTGCAAGTGTTAAATGCTGTGTCACCAGTGACGCAGTTATTTATATCTGAAGCGATAGAAATGATGGCATACTGCAACAATTCCTTATTAGTTGATCATTTTATAATAAAATGATGAAGGAAATCCACATCCAAATTGGTATTCATAAGTACGTATGGCAAAATTCTTGGCAGTAGCAGCAGTGCACATGTGTTGGGTTGCAAGTGGTCGCAATTTGGCTCCAGTTATCTCAAAACTCTCCGTTTCGCATCAGCACCGTGAAGTACGAGTATGACACCTGGACCACCTGAAATATGAAAACAATGATTATGAAATTTCGCCGAAAATATTACATTATCTAATTATTCACTCTGTCCATGCTGGTTAGTGAATTACGTCTTCGAAATAAACTTGAGAAGAGCAAGAGCAGAAATCTTAAAACATTATATTTGAAACAGCTAGATAGCATAAAATAATTTCAAACAGTACTTCACATGGTAAATACACAGTTATAGAAGCGAAAAAATAAACACCGTACCTTATCATATGAATAAGCGAGGAATTATCAAAACTCTGCAGTTAAATAATTCTAAATGCGAAATATTTATTAGTGTTAGGGCTACAAATTTCTATAGGTTGTAATAGGTTGCCTTCTTTACCTTTAGAAGCAGCAATTTGGTCTCAATATGTGTCTCAGTATCTGAAACGTATTATTCACCACGACTGTTAAATTATTTTGGAACAGTACCGCACATACGATTTGCAGTCTACAGGCCGCAAGGGAAAGTACCGATTCAGCTGTTGTTTCGCTGAAGTGCCGCGGGGTTTGTTTGTTTTTGTCTACCTAAACATATAGAAGTTTATGAAAACAAAGGAAAAGGGAGCACATTGTATCACTTCTGGCAGAAAGTGTGAAGTACATTGTAGATGATGAGATGGAAACTAAATACTTTCCCACCATATTAGACTTCACCTCCGACATTACATATGCAAATCGGCTGTCGTGTTAGAGGGTATTTTTCAAAACATGGGTTTCCTGTGGAAATATTTATCTGTTTTGCTTCAAATTCAGAGTACAAAGAAGAAAAATTAGATCATGCATTAATAAATTTACTAAGTAAATAATAATAACAATAATAATGGCATACGGCCGAGCTCGATAGCAGCAATCCCTTAAGTGTGGCCAGTATCCAATATTCGGGATATAGTGGGTTCGGGCCCCACTGTCGGCAGCACTGAAGATGGTTTCCATGGTTTCCCATTTTCACACCAGGCAAATGCTGGAGCTGTATCTTAATTAAGGCCACGGCCACTTCCTTCCCATTCCTATCCCTTTCCTATCCCATCGTCGCCATAAGACCCATCTGTGTCGGTGCCGCGTAAAATAAATGGCATATGGCCTCCGGAAACGCCCGGCACAGCTCTTTTTCTAGTAGGCGACCTGTAAGTTATGTCTGTGAGGATGGGGCCCTACCTAAGATGATTTCTAATGTTGAAGAAATCACAAACATCCAATTAGCTAACTAAGGTTAAAATCAACAACCCGTCCGGGAGTCGCACCAGGGACTCCTTGGAATAAGGCCCAGAATGCTAAATATAATTTTGAAACGCAAGTAAGCAGGGGTCAGTCATATGACAATGCAAGTAATATGCCTGGTACTTAATCTGGTCATCAAGTTAGAAGTAAACAAATCAAAATGATGTGTATATTTTTTGTTCCGCGATATTGAAAAAAATTATTGCTACAATTAAATTGTTGCAAAGAGTTGATATACACTGACTGACAGAGCAAATGCAACACCAAGGAGGAGTGGTTCGAAAGGGATGAAAGTTGGGGAAAAAACAGAGACGGCACGGACGAATAATTGATGTTTATTTCAAACCGATATGCAGGTTACACAATGCGCACGGCATCGACTCAGTAGGATGTAG